>NC_057799.1:73719274-73722701 GCF_018294505.1 Triticum aestivum | reverse complement strand
GGAGCTTAGGGTTGTCAGTATTTGCAGGTTGTGAATTGTGTTTTGTGTTGTGTATTTTGAGAGTACTTTCAGATATGAATGTCTTTTGAATTTCATATTTGCAGTATTGAGCATATGAAGTATTTTATGAATTCTAGAGATCTATTTTTAGCACTTAAAAAAAGTAGTTTCATAGGAGTATAAAAGTGCAGACAATGTGATTCTCAGAGAAGAAACTGCAAGTTTCAGTTTCAGATAAGAAACTGCAAGTTCAGTTTCAGATAAGAAACTGCAACTTTCAGAGGCAGAGCATTTATATTAACACGGCCTTTTCAAACAGGGTTAACATCATGTTGGAAGTTTTATTCATGGTCGAAAATGGAACTACCAGCCAGTTAACATCATGCCGATCAACATTCATGCATAGCACATCTTCATATGATGCACAGTCAAAATGCCCACACAATGTCGAGTGTGTGAAACACAGAGAAAACGAGGGACGAAGTTTTGGCAAGTGTTGGACGTGGTTTTGGGCTGCCCCGTCTAGGCTTTCATTTTTAACATGCGCAGCCCACGACCTCGGATGGGAGGTCCATAGGCCTGTTTGTATTTTCTTAGGGCCGTCATGTATCGACCGACCTATGGACCTCCCATCCGAGGTTTTATTTTTGGCAGCCCAATTTATGTATTTTTTTGAAGAAAACGCAGAGGTCTGTTCTATTTTTCTATATAAGAATGGGAACGCCAGGTCCAACTTATATTTCCCTTCTAACTATATTATATATATTTAAATTATTTTATATGTTATTATATATTATTTTTATTGTCATCATATATTTAACAGATACTTACATATGTAAGAAAACAATATCCCACATCTTATTAACTTATAAAAATAATTTCTTAACAAATAAAATCCTGGATTGTTTTGGTACGAAAATCCTAGTGATTGTGTACAAAAGCTTGGTAAGATTTAAGGACGAATGTAATAATATCACTTATTATTTAAATATATTTATAACAAAATGCTCAGCCCATTTTTATTTTTTGATAACATTGCTGGCCCAACCCAACATTATAATTAGAATCAGCCGAGCAAAATCGTGTATTTCGAGAAAGTGCAAATGGCCTGTAATTTTCTAGGAAATAAAATAAATGAGCCGCATGGACGCTACATTATTTGTTCACCCAGCCCAGCTAATGGCTGTAATTCAAAAAAAAAGATCAAATTGACTGTAAATTCTACCGCGCAAAAAAAATGACTGTAAATTCTGAAAAAATGGGCTGAATACGTGCCACATTTTTGGAGGCTGAAATGTGGGCCAATAGGTCGAAGCCAACGCAAGTCGTTGTCAATTTAGTCAACAAATGATTCTGACATGTTAGCCGTTGGATTTACATCCAACGACCGGCATCCATCTTCAATCTCTCGTCTTCTTCCTCCAGCGCCACCGGGACCACCTCCCGCCTCCTGCTGCTAGCAGCTCTGCTTAGCACGCTTCGCTATGAAGCGCTACTCCACCGTTGGCCAGGCCATCCCTCCACCCCTCCACACCTCCTGTTCTTCTCCACCGACTGCCGAACCATACCGCACTAGAACCAGTTAACCCTCGTACACCTCTCCGTCTGCGACTCTACTCCCGCGTCTTCCCATCTCCGGCTCGCTGCTGTCCGGGGCCTCACCGTCGTCCACCACCTTGGATGCGCTCGGCGCGGCGTGGTCAACGTGGTCAACGAACGACACCATCGGAAGTAGACTGTGCATGGAGAGGCTGACAGCTGGGTCCACGGCCGCACACAAGGAAATGACTCCTTATTACGCGCGAAATAATGATTCCTCCACCTGACATCTGGGACCCACCGGAAGGGCCTCTGTATTTCATGAAAATAACATGCCCCCCGCTGACATGTCGGACCGACCAGCTATCTTCGCACGCAAGGAAGTGCCTCCTTATTACGCACAAAAAATGAATACTCCCCCTGCCAGCTGGAACCCAGCATAGTGGGAGGCTGACTTGTGGGCCTACCAAGTTGACGGGGACGGAGGGCTTTGTCAACTTAGTCAATATGAACGATTCTAGCTCCTGTTACTGTACGATGGTCATCCAACGGCCGTAGTGCTTCTTCAACCTCTGGTCTTCTTGCTCCAGCCGCCCAAACCAGCGCCGGTCGTGTCGCGTGCTCCTGCCTCCCGTGGCCGGCTGTGATGCCGTGGAGGCCTCACCGCCCCCTACTACTCCCACCGCTGGCCAGGCCATCCCTCTACTCACCCACACCCCCTGTTATTCTCGGCGACAGCCGCCTCACACCGCAGCCGAACCAGTGAAGCCTCGTACTCCTCTTCACGTGGGCATCCACTACTGCGTCTTCCCCGGCTCCGAGTCGTCCCCTTCCTAGTCCTCGCCGTCGTCCACCGCCGTGGTGCTCTCGGCGCGGCGTGGTCAACATGGTCAAGGAACGACTTCCATCGGACGTGAACTGTACGTAGAGAGGCTGGCAGCTGGGTCCACGGCCGCAGCAAGGAAGTGCCTCCTTATTACGCGTAAAATAATGATTCCTCCACCTGACAGCGGGGACCCACCGGACGGGCCACCGTATTTCGCGAAAAAAACGTTTCCCCCTGACTGCTGGGACCCACCAGCTACATCTTCGCACGCAAGGAAGTGCGTCCGGGCAAAAAAAACGATTCGCCCCCTTGACTGCTGGGACCCACCAGCTACATCTTCGCACGCAAGGAAGTGCGTCCGGGCAAAAAACGATTCACCCCCTGACTGCTGGGACCCACCAGCTACATCTTCGCACGCAAGGAAGTGCCAGACAGTCGGGACCCACCTGTTCGAAGCGTACGTAGCGTTGTCATTCTGGTCGCGAACGTGTACGTACATGTATACTGGTGGATGTAGAAGCGCGCACGTGTCGTAGTAGAGGCGCGTACGTGTCGTAGTAGAGGCGTGCACGTAGCATGTACACGTATGTACAGCGGCCAGGGTACAAGAAAGAAAATACGGCCACGTATGTGTACATACGGGCGGGGTCTCGAACGCCTACTCGCGCATACATATGGCCAGGGCTTGTGTACATGGCTGGGTCGGAACGGAGAAACAGCGTCATCGTCATGTTCATGGGGAGGCAACGGAATGCGTCGTGTTCATGGGGAGGCAACGGAATGTGTCGTGTTCATAGGGAGGCAACGGAATGCGTCGTGTTCATCGGGAGGCAACGGAACGCGTGGGAGCCAACCGGCTGGGTCGGAACGGAATGCGTGGTCGTGTTCATCGGGAGGGCTTGGACGGAACAGGCGATGGAAACGAGGCCTGGCGTACCGCAAAACGGAGGAAACGGACCTCCTACGTTCGGAACGGGGTCCTGTTAATCGGGAGGGGTGTGGCGTACCGCAAAATGGAGGAAACGGACCTCCTATGGTCGAAACGGGGGTCCTGTTGATCGG
>NC_057799.1:73718789-73719116 GCF_018294505.1 Triticum aestivum | reverse complement strand
ATCGGGAAGCAATGGAACGCGTCGGAGCCAACCGGCTTGGACGGAACAGGCGATGGAAACGAGGCCTGGCGTACCGCAGAACGGAGGAAACAGACCTCCTACGGTCAAAACGGGGGTCCTGTTGATCGGGAGGGGTGTGGCGTACCGCAAAACGGACGAAACAGACCTCCTACGGTCGAAACGGGGGTCCTGTTGATCGGGAGGGGTGTGGCGTACCGCAAAACGGACGAAACAGACCTCCTACGGTCGAAACGGGGGTCCTATTGATCGGGAGGGGTGTGGCGTACCGCAAAACAGACGAAACAGACTTGTGTTGGAGCACTACGG
>NC_057799.1:73702636-73718730 GCF_018294505.1 Triticum aestivum | reverse complement strand
AAACGGGGGTCCTGTTCATCGGGAGGGGTGTGGCGTACCGCAAAACGGGACTCCACGGGATACTGTTCATCTCCACCGTCGACCTCCTCCAGCCTCCATGGGCTCCTGTTCATCCAGCCTCCACCACGCGCTACTCCACCGGCAACTGTTCAACCACCCCTCCACGGGCACCCCTCCACCGTCTACTATTCATCCAGCCCTCCACACCACGGGGTCCTGTTCAACCACCCCTCCACGGGCACCCCTCCACCGTCTACTGTTCATCCAGCCCTCCACACCACGGGGTCCTGTTCATCCAGAGGCAACGCCACCGCTCACTGTTCATCCAATCGATCGGCTTCAGTTAGCTGCAGTAGCGAAGGAATCGCTCGATCGGGTTCAGTTAACAGCCATCGATCGATAGCTCGGGTTCAGTAACGCGTAGCCTGCAGTGCAATCGCTCGGGTTCAGTTAGAGCCCAACGCCTCGCTTGGGTTCAGTTAGAGCCAACGCCTCGCACACACGCGCGTACGTGTACGAGGGAAACGCGCATCGCTCGGCCCCCGACCTCCCACCGTAACCGGGAACTCCCCGAAATTTTCCTCCCCCTCGCTTCTACCACGGTTTTTTCTGTCATGGACGGCCCAAAGAATGTCATGCAGCTGCGTCTCCGGCCCGCCCAGGACGAAAAGCCCATTTTCTGTCATGATTTTTTGTCATAGAAGTAGGAGCCCACCACATCTATGATGATACCGGGTTTTGTCACAATTATCGTCATAGAAGTGTCATATGTATGACAGAAAAAAAATTCGTTCGGCCCAAAATGTCATGGATGTGTCTTTTTTTAGTGTTTGTTGGCAGGGCAAGGCTCAACATTAATCTGCCTGGGTTTCGGAAGGCTGACACATAAACACGGCGAAGGATAGTCCGGGAGATCATGGATCACTTCAACGTTCCAGAGCAGTGGAGAATGCAGGTGGAACACGCTGCACTGAAGAAGGCTAGGGATGCTTGGAGAAACTGGAAGCACGTGCTGTACAAGAAGAACTTGAGTGAAGGCAAGGACCCAATCCCCGCATACCCCCAAATTACAAAGGCAGACTGGGCAGAATTCAAAAGGGTCATGGCAACTCCAGAGTTTGCTGCAAAGAGTTTCAAGCAATCGGAACTTTAGAAGAAGAACATACACCCCCACCGTATGGGTGTGGCAGGATACTACGGCATGAAACTGATATGGGAACAGGAGGACAAAGAAGCAGTAGCGGCGGGTGGGGATCCGGCCTTTAGTGAAATCAAGGGCGAACGAGCCAGAGACTACTTGCGGGCACGTGCAAAGAGGCGTGATGACGGAACTTATTACTTTGAAAACGCACATGACGCCAAATTGTATGAAGTGATGGTAGAGGCTTCCAAGATCCCTGGAAGGTTCTACGGGAACTCAGGGCCATGTGACATTCCGTCCATTGCTCTGGACACAAAAGAGCCCCCTGGCCGTGCAAGGGGTATAGGTGTTAATGTCCCGCACAAGAGGGCTTTCACACTCAGCAAAGAAGAGAGGCTCTGCATGAAAAAAGCGAGGAGTGAAATGAAGCATTGTTTGAAAAGTTGAGGAAGGAGATTTATCCGGCTGTTCGAAAGGATGTTGAGGAGTCAATGATGATGCAGAAGACTCTAACACTGACAGATAGCCAGCAGATGGGAGGGGAGGCGGGCATGGATGATGCTGCTTATTGCGCGACAACATTGCACAAGAGTAGCTGTGCATCAGCTGACCCCAGCGACACTGAGACTGCAGCTGCTCGCAACGATGCTATATCTGATCTATCTGGAATGAAAGACAGACTGAAGGGCATGCTTACACATTATGAAGGTACATTAAAATGTGCAACAGCCTAGGTTTTCCCACCCTTCTTGGAAGATGGCCTCTTCTTGGACAATGTGCCATTGAAGCCGGGCTGTGTGAAGTGCTACGTGACTGAAGTAAAGCCTGGATTCAATGAATTTGCCCTGAAGAATGTCCTAGGAGACTTCCATGAGCAAAGGACCTTGGGAGAAACACTGTTACATCACATCTAGTGGCCACGAAAGGAAATAGAGTTCATCGATGAGATTCCTGAAGCCCCGCCAAGAGAAACCACTGTCGCCCCTCAACCGGTGACGCTCTCCTTGCCAGAGCAGCTCTCGCGGGCTGATGAATCAACCTGTGATCAGCCGGACCGACTTTGTGGCGTACAGGCCATGTCATCCTCCGCCCCAAAGCAGCCAGTGGCAAGGCCTACAACTGCTGATGATGCACCACCGGTTCAGATGCCGGCCGCTGAAGCAGCGGGGAGAGACCCAGCTGCAGCACATGCTCAGCGGATCAACCTGGTGGAACAAACTGCTAAGCAGTCTGATGCTTCGGAACCGCCTGCTAAGCAATCTGTAGGTCCAGAACCGACTGCTCATCAGTTCGTCGGTCCGCAGGCGCGTGATCAGCATAGCAATGCGTCAACACTTCCTGCTCAGCAAACCAACACGTTGGCACGGCCTCCTCAGCACACCGACAAGTTGGCACCACCTTCGCAGAAACCCGACATAGCTTCAACGCATGGTCAGCAGTCCGATGCCTCTGCTCCTACAGCCCAGCAGTCCGTCATAGCAGCACCGCCAGCTCAGCGGTCCGGCATAGATAAACCGTCTGCTAAGCAGTCCGTCCAAGCTTCACCGTCTGCTTGGCAGTCTACTGCACGGGCAACCAGACGTTCTGCCAGAAATGCTTCAAGTACCAAGAAGGAAGTGTCCAAAAAGGCTACACCCACGACCACGAGGAAGCGCACCGGGAGGGTGAAGAGGAAAGAGAACGATTGCCTCTTACTTAAGCACTCATCGCCCAGAACCAAACTAACAGCAGCTTGTTCGAATCGGGGAGTAATATTATTTCTGACGCCATGGATGATGAAGAAGTACAATTGTTGCTTGCTAAAAGTAAAGCAGGCACACTTCAAGCATGCTATTACATCCATGGCCAACCATTTCTTGTTGGTGAATAATTTGATGAGTGCAGCTCCAGTTGCCGTGAGTTACATGAATATTGCATGGATCAAATGTCAGCAGGTCATCATGCTTTGCTAGTCCACTCCAATAGAGATCATTTCCGATACGATGTTGGTTCCATCAATGTGAGTTTCAAGGACTTACATCTCTTCTTCAACTTCAACGTGCTCGATGCCACTCTTGTTAGATGCCTGATTTTGTAAGTACTTAACAAACTCTGATCAACTTCTCCATACAAGGTTGTAAATGATAAACATCTAACTGCATTTTATTCCTCTCAGGGGATTGAACGCGCAGAGAAGACAAAGTGAGAGTGTGTATTTCATAGATCCTGCATTAGCAAATGGCACAACATTACATGAAAAGGACCGACGGGACTGGGCCGTTAACACGGTCGTCCGTAACTTCGAAAACTTGTCCCATGCAGAATCATTTCTCTGGCCATATCATAAATGGTAAGTCAAGTAAACAACCACGCATACACTGATTGTCTTTCAGATTTCGACATCATTCGTAAGTTCATGGCTTTCTTAATATGTAGCAATCACTGGATATTGGTATTCATTGTTCCAAAAAAGAACATAGTTTACTACATCGATTCTCTCAGAGAGTCAACATACGCTCAGGATCTGATGCATCTTCAGCAATTCTTGGATAGGTATTGAATTTTATGATGTTGAAATTAATTCGCATTCATATCTGGTTCAATAATTGATGTTGTCAAAATTCATCATCATTTGCAGTATGCTCGCATTATGGGAAACTAAAACAGGGAACCTGTTCAAGAGGAAACTACCTCTGCAGCACGAGATCGTTTCTACGGTAACACACAGAAATCCATTATTTTCGGAAAATTTATCCAACAGTCTGCAAATACCTTTCCTTACGCTAGTCAAATGTTCAAGCTTCTAAATAAACCTATTTCTATTTTGTGCAAAGAAAAAATAATACATCTAACATCTGTTAGGTTGTTCCTAACAGGACAAATACATGACTAATTTTGTACAAAAAAATTTAGTGTCCTCAGCAAGAAGCAGGGACTAACCTTTGTGGATACTATGTTTGCAGACACATGATCTCCATCTGCAAATCTGCTGATAGTTGTGATGATCCTTGTGAATTAATACCAGTAAGTCTATCTTAATTAATATCTTCTACTCCACTCATATGGCACATTCTGATCTTAAAAATACTGCAACTCATCTTAAAACCGAGGACCCCTGAACCGCTCCCGGCTGGTGAATTGCTGATGGTTCGAAGATTTATCAGTGACTTCTTCCTGGATCACTACATCAATCCCACTGGTGATAATGAAGATTTCAGCATGCGTTCTCCTGAAACATTGAGTAAGAGTTAGCCGCTAAACATATAACGCATGGATTCATTGTTTTCCATCTGATGAAGTCTTCGTATTTCGTACACTATGATTAATTATGTAATGCATATATGTGTGGACAAATCATTGGAATTTAGCTACCATATGTTCAATTGCAATTGTTGCAAAATCTGATGAATGTTCTTTCTGTGGACACTATTTGTTCAATTGAATATTGTGGCGAATTTGCTTTTTGCGTGCCGATTCAAAATGGGATATTTTCGTTTATTTGTTCAATTGAATATTTGTGACACCCCAAAATTTTGGCCTTGTTTTATTTATTAAAATGTTGCCAAGAAATAAAACTTTTCCATTTTTGTCAAGTTTTACCTTTTGTGATTTTGGATTTTTGCCTCTAGTGGGAAAAAACCTTCCAAAGTATTATTGGACTTGAATACTCTCCTTTATAAAACAATTATTTATCAGTGGATTCAAATGTTGCAAGATTTATTTTTCCTCAAAGCTTTATCCCTTTAAAATGATTTCTTTTGCATTTGGAGCCTGTTTGCACTACAACCTTTTGGCAAATGCTTTTAAAAATTTCACCAAAATTTGGGGATGTCATGTGATGGTTCCACATCACTTTTATGCAAAAATACCTTCTGTCCATTGGAGATTTTGAGCTCTACACCAACTTTTCCAATCTGGTCCGGTGGGCACTTTTGCACTACAACCCATTTAAATATTTCTTTAAAAATTCTTCCAAGTGTTTGGAGATGTCAGTGGAGGCATACAATGAATCTTCAAGCAAAAACCCAGTGATGTTCTTTGAAAAATTTGAGTGGATCAACCTCTTTTGCATTCTGGTCCAAATTGGTGATTTGTACTGCAACCTTATTTTTCCTTGCTCTAGTAACCCTGAGCTTTTTCCTACTTGTAGCCCTCCCTTCAAAACCCTTAAGTCCAGGAGAGTGGGCTCTTGGAGGTTTTGAAGTGCATGCTTTAAACCCTTTTTCTTTCTGTCCAAAACTGGAGTTTTGCAAAACTTGCACTAACAAGTTTCTGGTTTGGCCCAAGTGATCTTACCATCATCTCCTGCATCTAGAGAGACCCTGATCTGGAGATTTTGGCCACTCCAAGAGTTGCCTAAGTACACTTGGCATTCTGTCGAACACCTGGTGTGCACAGTCTGTTTTGGCATGAGTTCTTTGTTTACACTGTGATATTGTTCCACTGACCCAGCAACCTTGTCCACTGAACTCCTAGCCACCCCTACCCTTGTTCTGTTCTTTGCCAGCTCCACCCTCGCGCTCTAGATCGCGCTGGCATTTCGTCGAGCAGGTGCCGTGCGTGCTCTGGCGCGCCCAGAGCGCACGTTTTGCACGCGCGCGCACTGAGCCGACACGCCGCACTGCCGCACTCGACGCGACCCGTCCCTGGCCCCTACTGCATCGCTGAACCGTGCACTAGCCCGCTCCCTGCTCCACGGCATCTCTGGCGCCCTGCTGCGCCGCTGGCCGCGCCCTTGGCGGCACGCCGGCATCGGCAGCGGCCTCTGCCATGTTCGGCACCGCCCAAACCACGCCAGCGCGCCAGCTGCCCCTGGGAATAGCTCGTGCTTATCCTCATGCTCGTCGGAACACTGTCGTCGCCGCCACGATGCCCTGCCACTACAGGAAAGTGGTCGCCGGCGATCTTATCCTCGGCCACCGCGGGAGCCAGCCTCAAGCGCCTATTTAAAGGGAACCCCGAGCCTCTCCGAGCACTCAGGCGACATCAGACTCTCCCCGTAGAACTCCCCTAGCAGTAGATTGACCGGAGAGGACCGTCCTCTCCAACTCCGGCCAGTTCGGCCGCCGCTAAGCTCCGGTGCGATCCGTCGCAACCAGCCACCCTTTCGCCCAACCAGCACCACTAGTAGCTTCCCGTAGTTCTTGCGGAGATGCCCAGCTACCCAACTACGATCGGGGACCACCGGAGCACAAAAAGCACTTCGCCACCGTAGCCTCTCTCCGCCGCGGAGCTCGCCGCCGGCGACTCCTTCCACCTCCGACGACCCAACAACCACCTAGGGGACCGCCTCGGTCTAGCCATTCCATCCCCGCCCTTGGATGCCCGTGAGGTGCTGCCGTTCGTCGACGGCGATCGCCGGAGCCTCGCTCCCGTCGGGCAGAAGAGAGGAGAAGGAGGGAAGAACGCTCAAACCTGACCAGTGGGCCCTCTGGACCCACTGTCAGTGACCCGCACGGCCGTCCTCTCTCTGTTTAAGTGAAGGCGCATAACTCCCGAGTGCGTCTCCTCGACTGCGAAAGCGTATTTTCTTCTGAATCGTTTTCTTTTCTGGTTTTATTTAAAAAACTGAGTTTGACCAAACTTTGACTGGCTATAACTTTTAGAATAAAACTCCAAACAAGTTGATTCTTTTTCCTACCTCTCTCAAATTTCATCTAGTTTATTCTAAGATTTATTTCAAAAATATTTGAGACAATTTTTGGTACTGTGTTTGAAATATTTTTTATTTGTGTATTTTTGCAAAATAGGATTTTTGGAGAAAAAAGGAAAGCTTCCAATAAGTGCATCCTTTGCATACTCTTGAAGGCAAGCATTTCTGAACTCTGGCATAATATTTTGTTGTGGCGTTTTGATACGATCGCAACACCTTTTGACTTGGAGTATGTGATAGCTTTATGTATCGATATAGTCTCGTGCATGAGTACACTTTGGAGTTGTTTTGTGGTCAGCAATGGATACACTAATGATTTGGATCATCCTCGTGAGCTTCTCATGCATACCGGTAGGAAGTCGGGAAAGTCGTGGTCTTGGGTAGACACGAGCTTGTCCCTAGCCCCTCGTCGAGACGAGTATGCCCGGTATGGCATGGTGAGACTCGAGGAGTGGTGATTTATTTCACTAGTGGTAATATTGTTGGAGGATTCTTGGACCACCTGAGTCGGTTGTAGATCGAGTATTGATCAATAGCTTCCTTATTTGTTGGTACCACCACTTGTCCCTGCAGGGGACAGGGTATGGTTCAGTAAGTTGTCAACCCCTTACCAAAGCACACACCGTACAGAGAGGCCATGGTGGAAGATACCGGAGGCCACCGGTAGGCATGCCACCTGGTCCGGGGGCATGGGTGTTTCCGGTTGGAGCCGAGGGGGGTCGCTCCCCTAGTGTGCGCGCGTTATAAATTTTGTGATCCCATGCTACGTCGAGGTTGTAGCCTCCCCACTTAGAGTTTTGCTTGGCAGGTGTCGTGGGTGATTCCAGACACTGGTGAGTTAAGCTGGTGTGTGCAGGTCAGGCGTGTTTTCAATTAAAAGACCGTAGACGGAATTAGTCTCGATGGACTAAGTAAACCCGTTACTCGTGGGAAAATGGTACTCCCTCTGCAGAGGATATATCCTGTTGGATAGTCATGTTCTTGAGTAAAGACCACAATCTGAGTTGAAACTAGTAACGGTATTCGGATGGAGAACGGTTTAACTAGAACTCAGTGACGGTTTTCGGATGGAGAACGAATTAGCTAGAGCTCAGTAACGGTATCCGGATGGAGATACGTTTCGACTAGACCATATTATCGGTTTTCGGATGGAGAAGCGACTGTACTAAATATTGTTTATGATTGTGGCACATATGGATTGTGATCTTCATTATTTTGGACTAACCATTTACATTATGTTTTTTTTGAGTATCCCTGGGATGGTTCTACCTCCTGGATATTCACTGTGATTATTCTCTTATAAGCCCTTTCTGTGGTGTCGCTCAGACGCCCGACTGCGGCATGCTTGTTGTTCATTTACCTGTTATAAGCCCTTTCTGTGGTGTCGCTCAGACGCCCGACTGCGGCATTATTATTCTTGCAGTTTCCTCTCGTGGAGTCATTCAGACCCTCGTTTGGCACCAGTATTATTATTCTTGCAGTTTCCTCTCGAGGTGTCATTCAGACCCTCGTTTGGCACCAGTATTACTATTCTTGCAGTTTCTGCTCGAGGAGTCTTTCAGACCCTCGTTTGGCACCCAGTACTTTACTTTGGATTATTTATAACCACATGTGTCAATCATGGTTTTCGTATATTTCGTGACGGATGTGTGATCACATAATAATCTGGAGCATGTTTGATATTTTATACCCGTGTTCTTAATGTTTGCGAGTACATTCAAACGTACTCACTGGCTTGTCCCTGGCTATTGTCTTGGCCAGATTCCTCGCTTGGAGATAAGCATCACGGTGACAACCTCGGAACCTACGTGTTGACATTTGCAGCCTCGCGAAGATAGGACTTATCCTGGTCAGCTGTTCTTGTGGGAAATGGAGCCCCATAGACGCAGATGTACCCAACCGCTTCCGCCCTCAACCACTAGAAACCAAGTGTTGTACTCCTAGGCCTAAATGGTCTTGTACTACATGTTTTTGTACCTTGCTTGGATTTTCTTGTATCAAGTTGGTGCCTCATCAGCTAACAGTAATCCTGGGGCTGATGGGCACAAGGCCGTTTTTCTGGGAAATTATTATCTCAAAAATCCGGTCGTGACAATATTGTGGCGAATTTACTTTTTGCGTGCCGATTCAAAATGGGATATTTTGTTTTAACTTGGCAATTGCTCCGCACATGGTTCAACTAAATGAGTGTGTGCGATCCACATCGGAAAGCATACGTCAATCGTAGCGGAACCGTCGGTGATACACAGCAGATCGCAAACGATTTGCAGCGCTACTACGTGTGCGTAGGTTCTCCGGAACCGTTTGTGATATCGCGTTATCGCACACGAGAACTGGGAGTAAACCGTGCCCAATGCAAAATACAATCCCAGTCATATTTTTTCAGGAAACGTGTGGGATCCCAAACGAAAAGCACACGTCACTCTTGCGGCAACCGTCGGTGATACCTAACAAATCACAAACGGTCTGCAGCACTTGTATGTGTGCGAAGGGGCTCCTGAACCGTTTGTGATAGAACATTATCACAGACGGTAATTGTTAGAAAACGTGTGCGATGGAGTCTAGCATGGCAGACGGGTTACACAGAAAACTCATGTGCGATAGGGCACAAATCGCACACAGTTCATATGTTGGCCCATGTGCCTTACATATTGTTTCCCAAACAGTTCGTTACGACAGACCGTATGGTTTCACTGCGTCATTAGAAACGCTTAATTACTGATACCACACGTGCGAAAGAATTTAGTGTGTGCTGCATCACACACGATTACATTTTGGAAGGCCTCTGGATCACTGTTCCATATCCCCAACGGTTTCTGGGTCGTGTGGGAAGGACCCCCTATCGCACACACTCACTTGGCGGCGGTTCCGAAGGCCGTCGCGGAAAGGGGGTTAAAAAACGTTTGTTTAGGACCGACGCGCACAGTGATAGTAGGACTCGTTGTTCAAATTTTTGCTGACCACGAAGGGCCCTTCCCAAGGTGGGGATAACTTGTGCATATCAGTTTGATCCTGGATAAGCCGGAGCACCAAGTCACCCTCTTGAAAGGTCCTGGTTCTAACCCGGCGGCTGTGATAACGGCGCAGATCTTGCTGGTAAATCGCCAAACGAGCCGCCGCAAGGTCACGCTCCTCATCAAACAGGTCAATAGCATCCTGACGTGCTTTTTCATTACCAGCTTGAACATAAGCCGCCACACGGGGCGAGTCGTGACGGATGTCACTAGGGAGAACCGCCTCTGCTCCGTAAATCATGAAGAAAGGCGTGTAACCCGTAGATCTGTTGGGGGTGGTATTGATGCTCCATAACACTGAGGGTAACTCCTCCACCCAACAACCCGGCGTCCTCTGCAAAGGGACCATAAGCCGGGGCTTGATGCCTTTCAAGATTTCTTGATTGGCCCTCTCAGCTTGACCATTGGACTGAGGGTGAGCCACTGATGATACATCAAGTCCAATATGCTCTCGTTGACAAAACTCTTTCATAGCACCCTTGGACAGATTAGGGACATTGTCAGTTATAATGCTGTGGGGAAAACCAAAACAGAAGACGTGGATTCCGCCAAAGGGGGCCCGGTATCCGTACTCAATTGAGCCAGCGTCGGGGCCCCAGCCTGCATCGTCGATGTAGAGCTTGCCGCGACGACTCTTGGTCATCCGGCCCACAGTGTATCCTTTGATCCCTTTGAAGCTGCCCTTTAAGAACTCGAAACCACCGTGCGGCCGGCCCCACGGTCGGCGCCAACTGTCGTGGAATTGTCACGGAGATGTCCTAGCGGAAGGACTTAGTCGCAGGGCCATCGCAGCTAGGTTAGCTTAAAGGGCACTACTAGAAAAAGGGCTATAGATGGGATTGACACTAATGGCGCACCAGACAAGCGGTGCGCCATTAGTATATACTAATGGCGCACCACCTTCTGATACGACATTAGAGTTGAAACTACTAATGGCGCACCAGGCGCAGGGTGCGCCATTAGTATCAAATTTTTTTTTAACTAGTGCGCCTGTCCAAACATACTAATGGCGCATCCAGACACAGTGCGCCATTACTAGTTGTAACTAGTAATGGCGCACCTGGCCCAGGGTGCGCCATTAGTATCAAAAATTAAAAATTTAACTAGTGCGCCTGTCCAAGCATACTAATGGCGCATCCAGACATAGTGCGCCATTACTAGTTGTAACTAGTAATGGCGCACCTGTCCCAGGGTGCGCCATTAGTATCAAAAAAATTTAACTAGTGCGCCTGTCCAAACATACTAATGGCGCATCCAGACACAGTGCGCCATTACTAGTTGTAACTAGTAATGGCACACCTGGCTCAGGGTGCGCCATTAGTATCAAAAAAAAAATTAACTAGTGCGCCTGTCCAAACATACTAATGGCGCACCACCAGAAGGTGTGCCATTAGTAACCTGGATTACTAATGGCGCATTTAGAGTTGGTGCGCCATTAGTAAGTGGGCAGCAACAAGATATTTTGGACAACCTCTCCTACCCACACTCACTTTCTCCCCACTTCATTCTCTCCACCTCCTCCTTGTCTCGGGTGCCTCCTCTTTTTCACCTCATTTCCATCATAGATTCATTCAATTTAAGTGGTTAAATTACCTTGTTTTGATAAGTAAGTAAGGGGGGAAGCTATATTTATGTTGTTCTCCCTACAACAATGTGCACATGCACTTTTTATGGCCTAGCTAGATCTATGTATGTTCGTGGTGTTGCATATGTTTGTGGTGTTGCATATGTGTTTGTGTTTGGAGGTGTACCGGTATTTGAAATGCGATAGTTGCCAATATTTTGCCGGAATGTTGATTCATTTCCGTTTCGGCGAGAATTTTGGCATTAAGCATTCTTTTTTGTCCTATTTTTAGGGAAAGTCATGCCAAATTTTTTCTTGGTTCTAAAATATCGTTTTGCTCTACCCCGCAGGCGACCATGGTCCGCATGATGACCGAAGGCATCGTGAATAGGTTTTTGAGGTCCGCGAAGGCCGAGATGCTTCAAAAGAACGAGACGGAGATAAGATGTCCGTGTCGAAGATGCAAGCTGAAGAGCCTTATTGCGGACCCGGAATCCTGGCAGGTGCGGGACCACCTGCTCTTGCGTGGTTTCATGGATGGCTATCGGTGGCAAGGTGATGAAGATGACTACGAAGTCGTCCATGGGGGCCGGGCAATAAATGAGGAAGGGCAGCAAGACAACCACCGCGGCTCGGGCGGGCGAGAAGACGAAGAATCCCCAGGAGATGATCACGACGGTGATGCTGTACACAGTCATCATGTAGAAGATGCAGAACATGATGATGAGGAAGATGTCGGAGCAGACGACGGGCATGATCATGAAGATGATGATGCAGGCGGAGCAGACGACGCTGGACCATCGATGGGCTGGGTGCAGGACCCTCATATTCAAGAGCTGCTTCTCAAGCAGACGGATAACGCAAGAGCTGCCACCCGAGAGAAAGCCAAGATGGATCAACTTGAGTTAGACGCGGTTACTCCATTGTATGAAGGATGCATGCCCGAGGATACCCGCCTGAAAGTAACGCTCATGGCTCTGGAGATGAAGGTAAAACACAAAATGACCGACGCATGCTTCGACGAGAACATGTCATTCTGGCACGAACGTCTTCCCAAGGGGAACAAGTGCCCGACCAGTTTGGAGGAGGCGAAGAAAATCGTGTGTCCTCTGGATTTACCGCACGTGAAATACCATGTGTGCATGAACAATTGCATCATTTATCGGGACAAGCACGCGGAGTCTACCATATATCCGGTGTGCGGCGTCACTCGATACAAGAAGAGGAAGAAAGCTCCTCGAAAAGTGGTGTGGTACTTTCCGATCACTCCTCGTCTGCAGCGGTATTTCGCGGACCCTAAGGTAGCAAAGCTCCTGCGTTGGCACGCGGATAGGGAGGAGAAGAAGCGAGAAGATGACGCAAATGATTCGGAGATAGATAAAAAAGACAATATGCTGAGTCACCCTAAGGATGCGAGCCAGTGGCAAGCGTTGAACTTCGAAGACCTAGAATTTGGGAACGATCCAAGGAACATCATGCTGGGCGCGAGCACCGATGGAGTCAATCTGTTTGGCAGCCAGAGAAGCACACATAGCACCTGGCCTGTGTTTGTGTGGATGTACAACCTTCCCCCCTGGTTGTGCATGAAGAGGAAGTACATTCACATGAGTATGCTAATCGAAGGACCGAAACAACCAGGGAACGACATCAATCTGTATCTGGGGCTGCTGAAAGAGGAGCTTGACACGATGTGGAAAACGCCAGCCAATACGTGGGACGCCGCAGAGAAAGAATATTTCCCTATGAGAGCCGCGCTGCTCACGACGGTGCACGACTATCTCGGTTACGGATATGTCGCGGGGCAGGTGGTCCATGGATTTTCTGGATGCGTCAGGTGCATGGATGACACAACGTATCGCCAGCTAGATAGAGATCCCAGGTCTTCGAAAACCGTGTTCATGGGACATCGAAGGTGGCTTCGCGACGATGACCCGTGGAGAAAACGCAAGGATCTATTCGATGGTGAAACCGAACCCCGAGGACGCCCGCGTACGAGGAGCGGCGAGGAAATAGACGAGCTGTTGAAAAATTGGAAAGACTGCCCACTGCCGGGAAAGAAGCAAAAGGCACCAGAGCCGGGAAAGAAGCGAAAGGCGCCAGAGCCGCTGCTGAAGGTATGGAAAACGAGGTCTGTTTTCTGGGACTTGCCGTACTGGAAGATCCACCGTGTGCCTCACAGCCTTGATGTCATGCATATCACGAAGAACGTGTGCGAGAGTCTGCTTGGTACCCTGCTCAACATGCCAGAGAGGACCAAAGATGGGCCGAAAGCAAGGGCAGACTTGAAATCAATGGGCATCAGGCAGGAGCTTCACGCTATATATGATGATGATGATGATGATGATGATGAGGCGAAGCAGGACACGGAAAGTCGTCACAAAGGCAAAAAGGCCAAGAAGACCGGAAATGACTACCCTCCCGCGTGCTTCACTCTAAGTCAGGAGGAGATCGAGCAGTTTTTCACCTGCCTCGTAGGAGTAGAACTTCCTTACGGTTACGCGGGGAAGATAAGCAGATACCTAGACCTAGCGAAGCTGAAGTTCAGCGGGATGAAGTCTCACGACTGTCACGTGCTGATGACGCAGATACTTCCAGTTGCAATCCGTGGGATCATGGACGCGCACGTCTGTGAAACGCTATTTGGCCTATGCAACTTTTTCAACGTCATCTCTCGGAAGTCTGTTGGCGTGAGGCAACTCAGAAGGCTACAGGAAGAGATCGTGGTGATACTATGCGAGCTTGAGATGTACTTCCCGCCCGCATTCTTCGACGTTATGGTGCATCTGCTGGTCCATATCGTGGACGATATCATCCAACTCGGGCCGACGTTCCTGCACAGCATGATGCCGTTCGAAAGGATGAATGGTGTCATCAAAGGATACGTTCGCAACATGTCACGTCCAGAGGAAAGCATAGCCAGGGGCTTACTGACCGAAGAGTGCATCTCCTACTGCACGAATTATCTAGGCATCGAGAACCCCGTTGGTCTGCCCGTCAACAGGCACCTCGGCAGGCTCGCTGGATGGGGTCACCGTGAGGGTCGCCGCGAAATGCATGTCGACTTCGAGGGTCGACTCGCCGACTTTGAAAGAGCAAACCTAGTCGCGCTACAACACATAGACGTGGTCGATCCTTGGGTGGTAGAGCACAAAACCTTTATTAAGAAGACGTACAATGACCAAGGCCAACAGAGGACGGACGGAGATATACTCAAAGAGCACAACTCATGTTTCACGCGTTGGTTCAAGCAGAAGCTTCTGTCGTACCCTTTACATGAGGATTCTTCCGCGGAAGAACAACTCATATTCGCCTTGTCACAGGGCGCCGAGCACAACCTGATGACCTATGAGGTGTACGATATCAACGGCTACACATTCTACACCGAGGCCAAGGACATGAAGAGCGATGGTTATCAGAACTCCGGGGTAACGATGGAATCCTACACCGGTAACGACAAGGACAGATACTACGGAAGGATCGAGGAGATCTGGGAGCTGAGCTACGCTGGAGAGAAGGTCCCGATGTTCCGTGTCAGATGGGCCAAGAGCGTCCTAAAAGAAGACCGGTATTTCACCACCATGGTTATACCCGAAGCCAAATCCAAGACCGCAGGCGCAAACGTCACCGCGAAAAATGAGCCATGGGTACTGGCTTCCCAAGTGGACCAATGCTTCTTCATTACCGACCCGTCAAAGCCCAGTCGTGTTGTCGTGAGGAGAGGCAAAAGGAAGATCATCGGAATGGATGGAGTAGCCAATGAGCAAGACTTCAACAAGTACGGCGACCCGAGAATCGAACATGACGACGATGATGAAGTACCAGCATACACCACAAGAAGAAGCAGGACCACCCTACCTAAAGGACGTCCGTTCCACAGAAGAACTCCATTTGCGAAAAAGAAGGGCAAGAAGATTGTGAACAGATAGCTAGCTAAGAGATCGATTGTATTTAAATCGTAGCCTTCATTTCTCGATTGTATTTCATGGGCACTTTTTGAACTATCATGAATATTTTTAAATTTCATGGACACTCGATCTCGATCCCCCTCCATCTCGATCGCTATCCCACCTCGCCAGATCCGGTCCCCCTCGCCGCCGAGCACCCCCCGGTCCACCGGCCCCCCGCACCCCGCGCACCCTCCCCCGCTCCACCGGCATTACTGTTTGATGATATTTTTTAAATAATTATTACTGTCTTATAAAAAAATATTACTGTTATGATTTAAACAAGTTTGAACATATTTAAACACAAATAAATATCAAACAGCATTTTAAATGCATAAAAAAAATTGTGGAGCCTGGGAATCGAACCCAAGACCTCCTGGTGTGAGAACTGGCTGCTGACCAGTCGAGCTAGTAGAGGGAACTTGGTGTGGACCAGGTCAGGTGGAAGATAACCTGTTGACTCGAGCAGAAATCAAAAAAAATACTAATGGCGCACCAGGGTGAGGTGCGCCATTAGTATGGATGTACTTATGGCGCACCGAGGGGTGGTGCGCCATTAGTATTGTGCCCTCGCCCTCGCCTATCCCCGGCCCAAACCTATCCCCTCTCTCTCCCTCGCCCTCGCCCTCGATCCCCTTCCCCTCTCCTCTCCCGACGCCACTGCCCCGCCGCCTCGACGCCGCCCCGTCGTCCTCGTCTCCGCCCCGACGCCCCGATGCCGCTGCCCCGACCTCCTCCTCGCCCCTCGACGTCGCCCTCGATCCCCTTCCCCTCTCCTCTCCCGACGCCGCCGCCCCGT
>NC_057799.1:73561906-73702377 GCF_018294505.1 Triticum aestivum | reverse complement strand
ACGCCGCCCCGTCGTCCTCGTCTCCGCCCCGACGCCCCGACGCCGCTGCCCCTTCCCCTCTCCTCTCCCGACGCCGCTGCCCCGACCTCCTCCTCGCCCCTCGACGTCGCCCTCGATCCCCTTCCCCTCTCCTCTCCCGACGCCGCCGCCCCGTCGTCCTCGTCCTCGCCCTCCTCCTCGTCCGCGCCACCGCCGCGCCGCTCCGACCTCCTCCTTGTCCCCTCCGGCCTCCTCCGCCTCCTCAGGTACTGCCCCCACCTCTCCCTCCCCCTCCGGCCTCCTCCTTCCCCTTTGTAAATTTTAGGGTGTAGGGTTTGACTCTGAAGCTTTGTATTCTGGCAGTCAATTGGATGCATCATGCCTTATCCAAACGCGCCTGCAATTGCTCCCCACACAGATTACTTCCATAATGTAGCATAAATTTGTTTCAGTAACCCTGTAGTGCACTTTTTTTGGAACCGTCTGTTACCCAGTTGCTGTAAACTCTTACAAATTATCACATAGTCTACTGTTGAAGTGCAGCTAGATATTGGTGAAAATGAACCATCATAAAAATCTGTAGTAGCTACTATAGTGAAAAAATACAACCAATCTTCTTTGCACTCTTATATATGTTAGCAAGCTCTTTTATTCTACTTAAGTCAAAATTGAGCACATCATCAAGTTGTGTATTTTTTTTCAAGTACCTGCACAAAGAGACACACAGGGAAAATATGGCTTCAGAGCAACAAAAGATCAAATGAAGCCCTTGTCCATGTCCAGAACTAGTTATATTGAATTTTGATGCTTCACCTAACATCTGACCACTTTATGTGGTCTAGGCGTTTACTGCATGAAGAAAAATAATCATGACTTTGTGCAAGACACTGACTGAAAATGGGTGTAGCTACACCCGGTAGTAGGATGCATTTTCCCGGTAAAAATAATCATGACTTTGTGCAAGACACTGACTGAAACTGGTTATGAATATGTATATATATATGAATGTTAAAGAGGAAAATCATGAAGGGTAGCTGCCAAGAATTTTAGATGAAGCAAAGCAGTGTTGCCCTGTTCTTATGCTGCCAACAGTTAATTTGATTTGATGATTCCCCTTTGCAAGATTTTGATTTTGATTTTGAATTGCTGAATAGTGGTAGTAGTACTACCACATTGCACTTGGAATTGCATTTGGAGAGTGGAGAGTGTGATGATGATGATCAGGTAGCTAGCAATGTGAAGAGTGGGGTGTTGGTGATGAGCAAGCAGAGGATGAGTGTGTAGTGCAATGCAAACGAGTGTAAAGTGGCAAGCAAGCAAACAGGGGAGCAGGAAAAGGTGTGGGGTACTGCTACTCCTCTCCTCTCCAGTAGGCATTGTGCTCACGTAAAGGGAGCTGTGATCTTCTTCCTCCTCCTCCTCTTCATATTCTTCTCTGTCTCTGTCCCTCTCTCTCTCTGCATCATCAGCATCAGCATAAGCATCATCACCATGGAAATAATCTAATCTAGGAGTATCTATCTATCTTTGTGTTGTGCAAGGGGAGTCAGAGAATATATTTGTATGTGTGTATGTGTGTGGTGTGGTTAGCTTGGGTATAGGTGGTCTGGCTGGCTGTTGCTCTACCACCAAGAAAGGAAGGACTCACTCCCCACCCCTCCCCTGCTTCCTTTCTTCCACCCCATCACCTTCAAATATGCTCCCACATCTCACTCACTCCAAACAATCCTCCGATTCAAACCCCAAATCTAGCACCATTTTGTTTAGGTATAAAAAACAGTAGCAATTTTAAAAGAATAGTAGCAATTTTAAAAACAGTAGCAAAAAAATTAGGTATAAAAACAGTAGCAAATAAAAAAAGAGTAGCAAATATAGCTAGGGAAATTTTGTTTAGGTATAAAAACAGTAGCAAATAAAAAAAGCAGTAGCAAATTAAAAAAACAGTAGCAAAAAATTAGGTATAAAAACAGTAGCAAATATAGCTAGGGCAATTTTGTTTAGGTATAAAAAACAGTAGCTACAATTTGTAAAAAGCATGAGCAACTGATCTGATTCATCTCATCCTCTCTCGATCTGCAGGATACAAGTGGAACAAGGCAGGGGCGTAGGTGCTTGCTACTCAGGCACGGCGGCAGAGCCAAGCACACCCTCCTCTCCCAAGGTACCAACCCCTCTTCCTCTCCCCCTGTATATACTGCTGTCCAGTACATTTTTTTGCTCAATTTGCTGCTGTCCAGTACATCTTGTTAAAATTGCTGCTGACCAGTACATCTTTGCAATATATGGTGATGTGTACCATTCTTGATAGGATGTATCAATTGTAGTAGATGGTCAAGAAGATGTATAGAAAAGAAAAATGATGGTTAGGGTGGTGGCCTAGTTGTATAGGATGGTTAGGGTGGTGGCCTAGTTCTTTGGGCTGTCTTTGGCTGTACTTAGAATAATCCGCAGTTCAAAAAAATACCATGTCAAGTGTTCTTTCTCTGAGATGTTATTAAATAGACATTGAGAAAAAAAATGGAACTAAGTTACCTGGAATGATCATATTGGCCAACTATCTTGAAGTAGAGTATTCATATTGGCGAGCTAGCAAGTATATATGATTGGTTCCCTCTTTGCTTTACTTGGTTCAAATTTCAAACTCTGCGTCTTTTTAGTGACAAATCCCAATACGAAAGGCGGAGCGTGCATGCATATTCAGCTCATTACACTTATTCATTGTGGTTGGGGAGTTTTCAAGTGTAGTGTTTTGTCCAAAATGTTGAATGATACTGCTTGGAGATGCATATATTGTTTCACCTCTTCACATGCCAATGTATTTTCCATGTTGTGATGGAGGCCTTTTTTGCCTTGTCCACCCGAGAGGCCCTTGAGTTTGCCGGAATGTCGATTAACTTCCGTTCCGGCAAATTCGGGTACTCCATATGTCCTATTTTCAGCAAAGGTCATGCTGAAATTTTCCGTGAATTTTAGCATGACTTTGCTAAAAATAGGACATATGGGGTACTTGTGACTAATGCATGGGCCGGGGTATCTTAGTAGTTAATTAAGTAGGATCAAGTGCCCCGGCGTACTTGTGACTAATGCATGGCTTTTAGGGTGCCTCGGTGTCGATAAAAACCGAAATGATGAAAGCTTAGGCTTTTAGGGTGCCTCGGCGTCGAAAAACCCTCAATGATAAAAGCTTAGCTTTTAGGATGCCTCGGTGTCGACAAACCCTAAATGATGAGACCATGATCTTGTTCCTTGACAATAACCAACTTTTTGACCAAACTTTGTTCCTATTTAGAGAGAAACATGGCCAACAACGATGAGGCCGGGGGTTCGAGCGTCAAGCCATTCTGGAAGCTGTCCCAGGAGATGGAGGAACAACCTCACTTGTATGAGGACGCCGCCTTCCCCACCGATCCTGAGACCACTGATGGTACCGCCGAGGATGACCCCACTGATGCCACCACTGATGGTGCCGCCGAGGATGCCACCACTGATGATGGCGGCGCACGCACAGATGGCAGCCAACCGAAGAGGCAACGGAAGGACCGGCGCCCGACCGTGCTCCGCACCCTCAAGGAGGAAGTTACTGAAGTGGACTCCGACGGGAATCCAACGGCGCCCGAACGAATAGTCAAGGGGTACTCGCTTCAGCTCGGGTGCATTCTCCGGAGCACCGTCTCGATCAACACCGAGAACCTGAGGCATCCTGACCGAGGGAATTTGCGCAACCTCCTCTTCACGAAGCTGCACGAACGATACAAGTTCCCCGCTGAATTTGAAAACACAAGCCTCAAAGGGAATAAAGTGAACAATGCTGCCCTCACGAAGATGAGCAAGGCCCTGTCTACTTGGAAAAGCAATGTGAAGAGAATGATCGAGAAAGGTGAGAGTTATGAGAAGATCAAGGAGAAAAATCCTTCGATCACCGAAGATGACTACAACGACTTCAAGATCAATTGCTCGAGCACCGCAAACTCCGAATCAAGTAAGTGGGGGAAAGAAATGCGGGAGCTGAACTTAGGGGAACACACACTCGGTCCCGGCGGTTACAGAGTGGCGGAGCCTATATGGGACAAGGAGGAGGCGGACCGTGCCGAGCAAGGCCTACCGCCCCTCTTCGATAAATACGGTGACAAGCAGACCAGGAACTTTGTCAGGGCCCGGTACAAGAAGGACCCGAAAACAAAGGAGCTTACCACGGATCCGAAGACCAGGGCGCTTGAGCTTGTTCTGGTAAGGAATACACCCCCTCGTAATTAGCTCCATATGGTTGCATTCTAATTAATGAAGCCAAATTTCTAAATGGTTCACATTCCTTCCGCAGGCGACTGAAAGCAGTAGCGCGGGGTCGACTAAGAGCAACCCTTGGGACACCACTCTAAATAGGGCGTTGAATGTAATGAAGAACAAGGATAAGCTCAGTAAGCCGACGTCAGCTGGTCGTGTGGCCGGCAAAGGCTTGTCGACAAAATGGTCGTCATACTATGACACTGCTGGGCGAAAGGAGAAAAAGACCAGCTCGGAAAGCCAGGCGCGCGAGGTTCAAGAACTCAGGGCACAGGTGGCGCGGATTCCGGAGATTGTCCAAGAGCAAGTGCAACAACAACTCGGAGCGACGATCACCGCCATTGTGCCTACCTTGATCCAGGGGATTAGTGCGTGGATTGCGGGCGGCCAACAGGGGCCGCCCCCGATTCCTAGCTTCACGGCCAGCAACTCGCAGAACGCGATGGCGGGGCCATTGGTGTCTCCGGCGGAGCCGGCATTGGTGTCTCCGACGCCGGCACGGGAGCTTAATGCACCCGGGTGTACGCCGGCCGGCACCTCTGCAGCAAGCGGCCCCTCCGTCAACTGCACGCCCGCCGTTGGCGGTGCCTCGACATTAGCCGAGCTCGACGCCATCATCACGGTAACTAATTAAGCCTCTCTCGGCCGAGGACTTCATCTCCTTGCCTTTGACTGGGCATCCCTAACGCCCTACATGTTTTCGCAGGGCGCCGCCGACGTTCCGTGCACTCTCCTGCACTTCGTGAACAACGAGTTGGTCGATGTCGCCAAGGGCAAAATCGTTCAACCGGGCAACCCCTTGTTCCACGGTACCCAGATGCCACCCAACTTGTTTAGGGTTCAACTGGTTCGGGTGCTGCCAGGCTGCGACGAGGTGTTACCTCCGATTCGACCCATCGGGGCCGACGATGATGACGTGATGAACCTCAGCGCCTGCCTGAGCTGGCCCCTGCTTTGGCCGAAGAGCCAGATTCGTTTGGGGGCGGGGGACACCACCCCAAAGACAACACCGCCAGTCGTGCCGGCGCCAAGTCGGCCCCATGGCAAGACCGCCGCAACGGTGCCGGACATCCCTATGCCACTGGATCCAAACATGCATATGGCACAGGATCAGAACGACGACGACGACGATACATTTGCCAACGTCGATCAGTACTTTGCCGATCATGGGGACGGTGGCGACTTCATGGGGCCTCCTTCTCAAGAACCCAACCCAACAAAAGACGTGTGCGATCTAGCTGGTACCGCGGAGAAGCCAAGTTGCAACAGGCGTCGTCTGCAGTTCAGCTCTCAGGAGACGCCTCCAGCTGCCGACTTCACCGAGCCTCAGATAGGCGAGGTGCGAAATATGATCAGCCCCAACACACTCAAGAAGGCGGTCTGTGAGCAGAACTCGGTCCCATTACAGGAGATCAAGAAGAAGGCACGCAAAAGAAAGACTAACAAGGGTGCGGGCCAGCCGGCACCGAGTACGATCCGTGCTCAGGACGGGCCACCTTCAACTGCGGATATCTCGAGGAGGGTGCATGTGGCGGGTAGGCCGATGCTACCGAGAAATATGCTCGATGCTGCAACCGGTGCTATGCGGAGTCTGCATGACAGTGTTCTTTCTTTGGAGAAGCGGCGTCTCCGAGAGAAGGATGTGGCATACCCGGTTTTCGCGGCCAAGGTGCCAGAGGGCAAGGGCTTTGTGGATAACTCCATCGGGGGTACGATCGTCCTGCGGTTTGATGACATCCACGCTATGTTGAACCTTCATCCGCTGCACTACACCTTCGTTCGGCTATTTTCGCTGAGTATGGAGATGCGGATCATTCGCGACAAGACCCCGGACATCGTGATAGTCGACCCCTTCTACATGCGTGCCAAGATCTTGGGCAGCGCTGGGGACCGGCAAGTCGCGAGTTCTTACCTCGAAGGCGTCATTCTGGCAAACCAAGATAAGGACAACTTCCTCGTGCCTTACTTTCCCGAGTAAGTCCTCCCCTCAACCGCCCCGTAACATATGAATTCTTAGATTTCGATCGTTTTTCTTTTAACATTCCGTGTTTTCTGCAGTGACACACATTGCACGCTCATCCTCCTAAGCCCCAAATATTCCATGGCCACGTATTTCGACCCGGACCGTCAGTCGAACGTAGACTACACAAATGTCAAGAAGGTTCTTGATGATGTTCTCCCCGGCTACGTCAAATCTGGAGGCACCTTCACCAGGCCTATTCGTAAGTACGGCAAGCACGTGTTCTCCCACAATACGACGTTCTGCTGCGTCAAGCAGCCGCCTGGCGGTCAGAAGGGTGCCTACTACGCCATCCATCACATGCGGGCGATCGTACGGGACCATCATCAACTACTGCTACCGAGTAGACTCAAAGATTGGGCCGCGAGCGTGTCGGCAATCCAGGACGCGGACATCAGACAAGAATTCTTTCGCATCCAGTCGGAGTTTGCGGAAATCATCCATCAAGATGTCCTTCGTACCTCGGGGCAGTTCTACCTCAGAAATCAACCGTCCAACAGTGACATCGACACAATCCTACAAATGCAGGCTGACAACGCCCGTTGTTTCATGACTCCCACGATAGACGGCGGCTTCATCCACGCTCCGGTCCCTTGAGTCGAGTCGAAAGCAGTGATGCTGTGTCTAGTTCTGAAACATCGATTGGCTCATGTTGTAATTAAACTTTAATGAACTTGTAGTATGTCTCTTTGGTTTCGAGAGTCCTTCAACTTAGATGTAATCGATGCTATTAATGTCTTGCTTTTCTCTTCCGATCGTTCTGTTGCATACTTATATATTGCTTATGTATTGTCTGTGAATTGGTACTAACGTTTCGTTTGGCTACTGCATAGCGATGCCGTGGTATGTCGTGTACAAGGGTAAGGTTCCCGGAGTCTACGACGACTGGGAGGAGTGTCGGAGACAGGTTCACCGATTCAGCGGTAACAGTTACAAAGGGTACGCCACTAGGGCCGAGGCCGAATCTAGATACGCCCGCTATCTAGCGGGAGAGGGGAGGGAGCGTTGGAGGAACCGGATGAAGACGAGTTTCATCGTGATGATGCTCATCGTGATGACCGCAGCTCTCTTCTATGTGATGGTAGTTTAGATGATCGATATCGACTTGTAATGTGAAGACAAACTCGCGGTCTCGAGACTTGTAATATAATGTTCTATCTTTGTTCGGTCTTTTCAATTCGGAGACTAATATGATGAATTGTATTCGGAGACTAAAATGATGAATTGTATTCAGAGACTAATCTTCTATTGTATTCGATGAATCTGTTGTTGATGTGTGCTGTCTATATTTTGTCCAATTATACATTTTGTAACCTGTGCAAAAAACAGAAAATAAAAAAATAAAAAAACCTAATATTCATACTAATGGCGCATCACATCATAGTGCGCCATTAGTATGCCAGAGGATACTAATGGCGCATCACTAAACAGTGCGCCATTAGTATGCCGAAGTTACTAATGGCGCATCCAGTTGTCGTGCGCCATTAGTATGCCAAAGCACCTGGGTATAGATGGCCCCCTGGGAGGCATACTAATGGCGCACTGTTGCATATACTAATGGCGCATCTGGGGTGCGCCATTAGTATACCAGATACTGATGGCGCACCAGTGGTGCGCCATTAGTAAAATATACTAATGGCGTGCTACTAATGGCGCACCACTAATGCGTCATTAATGGCCAAATTAGGTGCGCCATTAGTAGGCCTTTTCCTAGTAGTGGGGGTTAAACGAGACAAAGGACGCAGAGAGTTTATACTGGTTCGGCCCCTTATGATGAAGGTAAAGGCCTACTCCAGTTTGGGATTGTATTGCTAGGGCTTCGATTACCAGGGAGCGAATACGCTTGAACTAGTTCTCGATCTGTTCTTTCTTGTCCCTGAACCGCCGTCGGGTCGTCCCTTTATATACACAGGTTGACGCCCAGCGGCTTACAGAGTCCCGGCCGGCTCATATACAACGTGTCCGGCTCGGTGACTAACTAATCTTTCCTTACAACACAAGTCATACATACGGCGGTTTATCCTCTTGGGCCTTAAATCGTCTCTGAGTATTGGGCCGCCAACGGGCTTGCTATAACCCGCCGTCTTCATTGACAAGTCGCCAGCGGTATAACCCGGCCCCTCCTGGGCGGTTCATACCCAGTAGTTATATCTCCAACAGATCGGATTGTGTTTGGATGTCAAAAATACCTTATAACATCATATTAAAATGGATTCAAAAATAATTTCGGCCGGAAATTGTGCTAACCACTTTAACGCTTATGGCTCACAGTCAAGCCAACTAGTGAAATGTTCATATTTGTTGCAGATTTTTCCCCAAAAAATATTGAAAAATTGTGACTTCCTGTTGGAATTTTGAATTTTTCCAGTTATAAACTCAGTTGTAAATTAACTTTATAACAATCGCAGTAGGGATTCTGAAATCAAAGTTGAAACTTTCAGAGAAAAACGTTGGACTCCAAATAACATAGAAACTTGAATTATTCAGTTCAAAAAACATATATCCTCGAATTATTTGTTCCAAATTGCATATTGGTTTAAAGTGTTGAAAATTAGATGATAGAAGTTTGTTGCCAGGGAGAAAGGGGTTTTTCAAATTGACAACACCGATTTCTTTTTAGACAGATCGAAGTATTATGATGCTACAGATCAGAACTGTTGTGCGAAAAAATGACAACTATGGTTGATTTTACTGTTAGTCACGAAAACTAGGTTATGTCAGTAGTTCCTTGGAACTTTTATTTGGAGGCCCCCCTACAACGGTCTAATCTACCTACCCTCTTGGTGGGATAACGCAATTTCAAGAAATAAATTCACATTGGTGTTACAGTTCAACGTAGTTTATGCGAAAATTAAGTGTTATGAACAATCGATCATGCATATTGGAGAATTGCATTCACATGTTACCGTCGTGTGGAAAAAGAAAGCCCCTGGAAGAACCACATAACAATGTCTACAGGCCATGTTTGAGCACCACCCACACCAGGCCATGTTCAAATACTTCTGGGCTCTAATTTGAGTGCATTCGTTCAATGCAAGCAATCAGAAGAACAATACAGAGAACTGCTTCGGTCGCCAACATGATCAAAGGCAAGATAAAAAATATACTTACACAGGTAAACCATTCAATTTAAACATCTCGGTAGTAATAGATTCATGATCACCAGCGCTTAAGATATGAGCTCCCCTACGAAATATACACAACACAACATACTCATACTCCACAAATCTGTAGATTGGTAACATCTGTGATCGCTACAAACTTAACATTCTACAGTAACTGCCACAGGGCGGTTGCGAAGAAATGGTAGTCATCGAACATAACACTACCAACATGGCAAATTCTATATGCCTACAAAAGCACTATCCTCTTGGAGGGTGGTATACCCCTCACCGCCTGGTCATGTATTCCAAGCTTCCCAGCAGCAAGTAAACACTTCAACGCCACAATGTCGAATTACAAGAGCTCCTAGCTCATGGAGTACTCGATACTAGCAGTGGATCAATCTACAGTCGTGAATACATGTAACTAACTAAATAAAATCCAGTACTTATCCGTGGCCATAAACTTCAGCAAAAAGTCGGCTCTTGTATTTGTCGTGTCCATCTTAACACATCCGTTCAAGGTTATGTCTGTCAATAAAAAAACCAAAATTCAATTAGATTAGCAGCATATACAAGTACTTGAATGAGGATGTGGAGATGTTTGTCAATATTAAGCATCCAATGTTATGAACATGTATGTATTGTTATATGTAGAGTAGTATTATGCTGCCAATATGTTAAGGGTCACTACCATGCCACTGCAACTACTAGACCAGCGAGAGGGATTTTAAAGATGAAGAGTAGAGTGGGAAGGGCTGTGTGGAACCTCAGACCTGACGGAGAATACAACGATTGAAACTCAACATATATAGAGCGTAATTCTTCTTGCTCCGTATAACAGCCTAATCTGGAAAGGCTGGGGGCCTCAAAGGTGCAAATTCAATGTACATGGTAGCTAGCTCAAAATGACTCTGAATTTCAGCACAATCGATGGTAAAAGATGGCCTAATCAGTAATTATCCAATATACGGAGACCATCTTGAGATCGCTAACCCCATATATTCACATGCATTAGACTATGAAGACTGGTGGGCAGAACAAAGCATGACAATCCACACTCCACAGGGCACAAAAGAATGCTATAAACAATGGAACTACTGGCATTTGTCATTATGGAATCAACTCCCCGACAGTGGTATTCTTCAGTTTTATTGCACAAGACACACCAATATAATGGACGCAGTTGTTCTAGTCTCGAGCACACGTGATCGCGTTATCTGGGCTGCTCGTTCAATCTTTGGGATTCGGTGCATTAAATTCCTGTGCCCTGTTGGAGTTCGCCCATAAATAAGTAAAACCCGAAATACAGGAGAGACATATGGGCTACATGGGCCAGGACATGTGACGGGAAGAAGTCACCGTGAGGTGCAGGATACTCGAGCCGTGGCTCGGGACGTCAATTCCGTTGTGATCCATGGATCAGAAAACATGATTTACGTCATCTGGCTCTGCTTAGTACTCCCTCCGTCCCAAAATACCTGTCTGGACTTTATACTAACTTTAGTACAAAGTTGTACTAGAGTTAAGACACTTATTTTGGGACGAAGGGAGTAGTAAATGCTGTAGGGAGGTCTGGTTGCACTTGTCTTCCACCTCGAGCTAATAGGTTTTCTCCATTCTCTGCGATCTGCTGCGCGGCGGAGTTGTTGCTCGAGAAATACTCAAACGGCACAAGGAAATGGAGTTCTTGTCACAGCCGATTAAGAGGTGCTGATTTAGGCATGTGAAAATCCATTGATTTACGGAGCCGTTTCTATCCAATCTTTCACATCATACAAGATTTGGTGGAGCAGGACCACGGGGGTGGAGGTCAACGACAACGACATCGCCATGCAGCCGCTACACTACCCTGTGGTGCAGGCAACCGGAGATCTCCTGACGCCCATGGATGCAATGAGTGCGGATGGCCAGATCTGTACCGTAGAGGTGCCTGCCCAAGGAGCTGAGCAGCCACAAGGACCTGAGCATTCTATCGATCAGATTGACCCAAAAACTCCAGCGTTTATGCGAAGGTATCAGCTGTATTAGCATGTTGCTGACTGCGCTGAAGGGGGATTTCCATATGGCATTTGTAGTTACCATGGTTGTGCTGTGAAATTTTCAGTATGGTTAGCGTTACAGTGGTAGTATTGCAGTGTTCTAATGCTGGATTTCAGATTCACAGATATATTGCAACCATTGGCAGCTGGTGTACCTATATTTCAGATTCAGAGATACTCCCTCCGTTCCTAAATGTAAGTCTTTGTAGAGATTCCATTATGGACTACATACGGAGCAAAATGAGTGAATCTACACTCTAAAATGCATCTATATACATCCGTATGTGGTTCATAGTGGAATCTCTACAAAGACTTGTATTTAGGAACGGAGGGAGTATATATTACTGGGGAAGTGTTACGCCCTGAATGTTAAGTTACATGTCCTGCAAATGGAATTGTTTTTGGTAGCTATTGTAGTATGAAATAATGGTATAACCTATGCCACAAGACAAAAGCAGTGTTGAATGTCAATTGGAAAAAAATTGCAGCAAAAAAAGGAACGAATATGGGACAAAATTTAGTTGTGGCGGGAATGATTTGTGCGCTCCGGTACCATGGTAGAGAGATAGTTTGTAATCGGTTAAACGATGTGATCACTAGATTCTAGGTAGTATGCTAGTTTGAGAATTTTCTCATGAGCGCTCTTCAATGCAGGGTGAGGATCGGGGCTGCTGCACCAGGGAGGACACCATGTCCTGGCCGCATCAATGCATTAGAGAAAGCAATCTATGGTTTTGCAGAGAGCCCAGGCAAGAATGTGATAGAGCCCACATTAGGGATAAGTTTTGATTCCGTGGGCCGTGGCTCATGACATCTGTTGCTTTCCTGATCCATGGATCAGCAAACACACTTTCCGCTCAATGGGGGGCGGAGATGGAGTAAATGGGAGAATGGTTGGTAGGTGCTAAAAAACAAAGGGATAATGGTTTGTAGTTCGGATCGTATCCTACCTTCGGGGCTGCATTTTTTGAGTACCAATTGCAGGCGCGTTGTGGATTAGGTTCAGGCGGCAGGCAGAGAGGCACGTTAACACCAAAGGTGAACATGGAGTTCCTGATGCAGCCGATTCAAAGGTTACTCGCTTAATCTTTTGGGGTATGCTGTATATTTGGTTGTGCTTATCGGTATAGTATCAATCCACCACTAACTCGTATGGTTGTGCAGGGTGACGGTGCTGGAGGAGGTGAACGGCAGGGAAATTCTGAAGGAGCCGCTGCATTATCTAGGTGTTGCTACCGTGCGCATCCATCAACCGCTGCGAACGCCGGCATTAAACGTCAAGGGTCAGATATATGCGCCGGGCGCCGGGATGAGTGCTGGAAGGCAAGAATCCCCACAAGCGTCCGAGCAATCGATAGACGAGATGAACCTACAGCTCCTTGGTGGACACGAAGGTATGCTGATTGACAGGATCGAATTGCAGAAGATGGAGACGTTGTTAACCTGAATGAGCTAGATGTTCCTATCTTATTTGCAGGGACTGGTGGTAATAACGATGAGGCCAATGGCGATACACATTCAGCTAATGAGTCCGACAAATAGATTAGCAATGCTGTTGCCATCAGCTAAAGGGATGGCAACAACAAGCAGGGATAGGGCACCGTATGAAGGTTTAAGTAAACATATCAGGTTCTGCAAAATATGACAATGGCAATTCCACAGGAGGACAACCTGCCCGGACTGAGGTGATGTGCCGGAACAGCCTCGCAAGACGGCTTGCTGCAGGAACTGCAGCATGGAGGGTCATCTAAGGAACAATTGCACAAGGGCTGCAGAACTTAGACTGCATGATGGTTCTTAAACATTGTAGATGAGATTGAACAGGTCCGAATGAGTTTGCCTGACAAACTGTTGCACATCTGTATGTGCTGATTAAAATATTGTCTCTGTGATCATGTCTGCAGAACTATGATGTACTTGTTATTTAGTGAACCCATGTTTAAGGCCATGTGTCCGCTGTGAGGGAATATACATTTTCTGAATGATAGTATCAATAACTGTGCTCCAGATCGAACTATAATTGTAGAAAAATGATTTTGCAGATTCTTTGAGCAAATCGTTGTTGTTATACACAAATTTGTTGATCTATCCGTCCATACTATGAGTTGTTCCTTTGTCTGGAATTCCGTAAATGTCAAATTTGGCACTGCAATTGCTTGCTGTATGGTGCAAAATATTTCATGCTGTTGGCACTGAAAGCAAGCTTGTTGACAAATGTAGCCATTTGCCAGGTTCTGTGCTAACAGGTCCAATACAAAGCAAGTTTGGAATTTGGACAACAAAGGCGGGAGCCTTCAGCGAGGTGTGTGCACAAGAAGGTGGTTCAGAGGCCGCACTGAAGGCATAGTTTGTAGCAGTCATCTACACAACAGAGTGTAGTGGGGGCAAGATCAAAGTACAGAGGAAGGAGAGGTTCAGTGCATGTGCATGGCTCCTTCAGAGTTCTCTGATGCCTCTTCTTCGATTACAGGGTCCGAGCGATACTCAGTTGTTGACGGTGGATTAACATATGTAAGTTAATAGGTAAACAAGTTGATAGTATTAGCTTCGTGCGCATGTACTGATTTTCTATTTCCACAACTGAAGATGTCATGACGGTGCAGCATGGGGTTGCGTCCGACTCTTCGGTGAATCAAGCTATAGGATACAATTCGTTGGAGTGGAAGGGGGCTGTGAGGTTTGATCAATGACGGAGATGAACACCTTATAGAAAGAGATAAGACGTGAATGGGAAAAGTAAGCAGGTCTAGCTGTGCGGGTGTCATAAATGGGACCCCGTGGAGAGACATCGTTGGGAACAGAGTAATTATGCAGACGGCTCATATCATCAAACATGTCAGAGCCGGGAGTCTAGTCGACAAACAGCGTCGCTACTGGTTATTGTCAGATGTGGGCACAACACCACATGCAAGTATGAATGCACTTCGACATGTGTGAATGCACTTCGATAAAAATGTCATGGCACAACACCACATGCAAGTATATATTAGCTGTGAATTAAATGAAGATCTGTTCTATAATAATACCATCATAGTTTACTGGAATAATCAAATCAAATTTCTATTTGCTATCTTAACTAAAATAAAACAATAAATTTTATGAAACAGATAAACAGGCAGATAAAATAAGACAACAAATTTATATGTAACAGATAAACAGGCAGATAAATAACTAGTGCAATTAAATAAGAGATACCCCAGAACCCAGCCCTTCGAAATTTGAGGCCTACCACTTACGGTGGGTTTTGAATGATAAATTCAAAGCTTCCCGGTCATAATAATCATGGCAACGACTGAACATGGACAATGCATACTAGGTTTCCGCTGATGATATATCCGTATGGATCTGAGTGGTCAAATGGCAACTTGTTTTGCCAAAGAAATCAATGTTAAATGCAAATACTTTTAGGAAAGCTAACATCGATCATTCGGTCAACAAGCCGAGTAACCAAACTTTCTTGTAGGTCTAACTGGGATGAACGACAAAATGGCTTGGTATAAAGTTATCAACACCAAGAGTGTTATTCGGTTACATGTATAAATGATCGCGACACAAATAAAAAACAAGTTATCAGGATTCATGAAACTAGAAACAGCATGGTCATAGAAAACATATAATGTGGCACCAATAGGTGGACAGAGAAGATGGCAGGTATATACCTCAACAACACAACCACATAACCCTCTACTTCATCCTCCATTGCCTCAGTATCATAGTTGTTAAGGTGACGAAACATGTTGCACCAGCACCCATTAACCCCAAATCCATCACCATTGAACCAATCCATTCCCTCTGAGATCCTTCCACACCCAACAGACCCACCACCTTATCATAATCAATTGCGAGCAGCATGAAGGCCGCCGGAACGAGGATCCCCATCATGTCCTTGAGCATCCACAAAAAAGAAAAATCAGTACGAGATCATATAATATGCTCTGAAGCTAGACAGGCGCAGAGGCATTTACATATAGGGCAGCCGCTTTTGATTTTTATTTTATTTTTTTGCCTGTAGCGTTAGCCGCTTTTGAATTCAGGAAAACAATGGATCTCAATTCCTAATTTGGAATTGGCAACTTAATTTAAACAGCAGAAATGTAAAATCGGTCGGTTATTTATTTATTTTCGAAGCAAATCGGGTCATTACATATTCGAAGGCGCAAGGGGAGTTCTTCCGGGATACCTTGTTGGCGTCGGTGGTGGTGTACGGGGAGCGCGAGGAGCGCGCGCCGGCGAGGAACCAGGCAACGGGGCCGAGCAACATAAGGAAGTAAATGGAGACCCAGGACGCCGCCCAGAGCGCGGGGGGAACCTCGACCTGACCCAGGGCAAGGCGCGCGATGACCAAGGCGAGGGACCCCGCGCAGAGGACCCACAGCAGCCCGCAATTGAGGAAGATGAGCGCGTCGACGCTGGCGAGGAAGAAACGCCTGCGCGCCGACGCCGGCATCTCCGGCTCGCCGACGGTCATGGGGGGCGGAACCCTAGGCGCAGGCGGCGGTGGGTGGGTGGTGTGGAGTGGGTTTAGCGGGAGGGTGGACGAAGACGGCGACGGGGGACGCTTTGTGGGTTTCGGCCTCCGGGAAGTGAAGTGGTCGATCGGGTCCCAAACGGGTCGGTAGGGCAACCCTCAAACCGCCCGATACGTTTTAACCGTGAAACCATCCAACGTAGAGACAAAATTTGGTAGGTTGTGAGAGTCGATGGCGGCCTCCGGCACCCCAAACCCACTAAATCTGCCCGCCTCTATTTTGTTGCACTTCACCATTTCTTCCTCTGCATCCTTCACGTTCGTCGTCGTCGCTGTAACTCTTTGGCCGCCACACAGGTATTGTCGGACGTTCGCAACCAGCACCGACACACCCGCTCGCCTTTTACGATAGCGCTGTCCACACTAGAGTCGTTTATACCCAGGTACACTTCATCAATCTGTCAAACACCTCCATGGCGGCCACCACGTCCATCAGTTGTTCCGTCAAATGTCATTGAGCTTATTTTCGGACTTCATGTTGTTCCTTCAGAGTAAGAAGGATGGCAGGGTACTCGACCATGGGGGATGAGTTATTGTGCGATGCGTGATTGGCCGTATCCGCGGATTTCATAGGCAGGAGCAGGGGGCCTTCTGGTAGCAAGTGCATGAATCGTTTCACGCACGAAAACACATTGCGCCCTACAACATGCACGTTACCCATGATCTCAATGTGAGGTCGTTATCGTATCGATGGTACGCCAATACGCCATCCATACCATCATCACCAAGTTTTGTCACATAGTTACTCAGCTGGAGGCAAGGTGGCCATTGCACACGGCAGAGGAGGAGATCGTAAGTTCTGCTTCTTCTTTCTCAACTTGTTGATTGAATTATTTGTCCACTCAATGTTGCTCTGCACATTGTGTAGCCCGTATGCGCTGCCGTGATGTACCACAGGACAGAGGAACGACCATTTACGTACACACTGTTGGATGAAGCCGAAGGGGCAGTATGTGTGGGACGAGATGATCCGTTGAAAAACTTGTTGGACATCGAATTTGAGACATTGTTGTACTAGACTTATTTGCGTGTTATGTATGGATAGTTTGTGCTATTTTCTTTCTAAACTTTGATGAATATCAGCCTATTTGCATGAATTTGGTCCGCTAAGTCAAAAGCCGACTTGAAATATATGCGGGCAACGTTGGATGGCCGGCTTCAGCGTCCATGTCCGTGAACGGATTGGAGCAAATTTGCGGGTCAGCGTTAGAGATGCCCTTACAGTGTGAGTGTGATTGCGACCAGGTCAACTGGATTTGCTAGACGCACCCTGTAGAGATCCTCAATCTTTATCCTCTTATTAGGAGAAGCTCTCCTCCACATATTTCTCTCTACCTCCTTTCATATCGTCACGCAAGGCTAGAGGATAGGCTCACATCATGACCGCCACCACCGCGCTTATAGAATCGGGAGGGGCCGTCACACCGATGTTGCAATCAAAGGGGCGAAACAACCATCGCAACAACGAATGTTGCAAGGCCGAGGGCAGGCGGCTCTGACCACAGCGAGGGGCCGAGGGAGTTTCCGGGAAATGGGGATTAGCGACTATCCCTCTTCCGGGTTCAGTTCTAAACCATTTCATCTAGTGGATGCGGGTTCCAAACGGGCATGCCGAAATGGTGAGCGGCCGACTCTATCCTGCTCCAGCTCATAATTAACCCCCTTTCTCTGTCTAAGCTAACGCCAACGAAATATATAATCAATACTTCTTTTGAAAATAGATCTCATAGGTAGACTCTGAGTTCCCCGCTAGGGTTTTGAGTTCCTCCAGCGGCGAGACCGCTGAGAGTAAATTATCTCCATCCATCATTTCTCTCCCCCCGTGTGCACCTCTGTCCAAGGCTCGTCTCTGGCCTTGGTCTCCTGATGGTACGGTGGGGTTGATCTCCCCTCTTGGGTTAGGGTTTCTTGAGGAAACTTGAGATGGCATCTCAGGAGGAGGCAGGTGGATCGCGCCCAAGGAAGGAACCGATCGAGGATCTCCTGAAGCGCTTGGAATTGCAGGAAGAGGAAGAGGATAACTTCGTTTGGGAGGAGGAATTCCAGGAGAACCAGGTGGCGGCGAAGTGGCTAGCGATCGCGAAAGTCCATACGGATAAGGGATTTAGTCCCTCTGCTTTGTACTCGGATATGAGATCTGCGTGGAACCCGGCGAAGGAACCACGATGGCGCAGGATTGAAGAAAACCTATTCACGGTACAGTTTGGCTGTCTGGGCGACCGGAACACGGCGATGAACATGGGACCATGGCTCTTTCGCGATCATGGGCTCCTGATTGCGGAATACGATGGGTTTACGAATCCAACATCAGTGGTGCTTAACAAGATAGTGGTCTGGGCAAGGATCTTGAAGTTGCCTGATAATTACCTAATACCTGCAGCAATCAGAGGGATGTGCAGGAAGATGGGAAAGATCGTAGAGATTCAGACTACTCTTCCAGCGGGTTTTGCATGCGAGTTTGTTCGAGTCAGAGTGGAACTTGATGTCACAAAAAAGCTGATTCGGTTTGTAGGGATCACAAAGCAGGAAGTCACAGACTACTACCAAGTTCAATATGAGAAGCTACCTATCTTTTGTGGGCAATGTGGTCTGATGGGACACTGGTACCAAGAATGTGGGACGGGGAAACATGATGTATCCAAGCTTGAGTGGGGAGATTTCCTATTGGCAGATGGTGGTAGAGGTCGTGGGAGAGGCCGTGGTAATGGACAGAATACGGGAAGAGGTAGAGGTGGTGTTGGAAGAAACGGGGATGCCTTTGGAAGGGGCCGTGGCAGGGGTGATTGAGGGAGTCCTGGATTAAGGGGTCCTCGGACAGCCGGACTATATACTTTGGCCTGACTGTTGGACTATGAAGATACAAGATTGAAGACTTCGTCTCGTGTCCGGGTGGGACTCTCCTTTGCGTGGAAGGCAAGCTTGGTGATTCAGATATGTAGATCTCCTTCTCTGTAACCGACTCTGTGTAACCCTAGCCCCCTCCGGGAGGGTTTAGTCCGTAGGACAACAACAATCATAATCATAGGCTAGCTTCTAGGGTTAGCCTCTACGATCTCGTGGTAGATCAACTCTTGTAATACTCATATCATCAAGATCAATCAAGTAGGAAGTAGGGTATTACCTCCATCGAGAGGGCCCGAACCTGGGTAAACATTGTGTCACCCGCCTCCTGTTACCATTAGCCTTAGACGCACAGTTCGGGACCCCCTACCCGAGATCAGCCGGTTTTGACACCGACATTGGTGCTTTCATTGAGAGTTTCACCGTGCCGTCACGGTAAGGCTTGATGGCTCCTTCGACCATCGGCAATGACGCGATCCAGGGTGAGGTTTTTCTCCCCGGACAGATCTTCGTATTCGGCGGCTTCGTACTGCGGGCCAACTCTCTTGGCCATCTGCAGCAGATCGATAGCTACGCCCCTGGCCATCAGGTCAGGTTTGGAAGCTTGAACTATACTGCCGACATCTGTGGAGACTTGATCTTCGACGGATTCGAGCCCATGTCAGGTGCGCCGTACAGTCACGACGAGCGTGACTTAGCTCTGCCGTCGGACGGTGTTCGGGAGATCACACCTGCGGCTACTCCGGCCCTCAATCCGGAGCTGATCGTGCCATCCGAGGACGGGTGGATGGACCCCGCCACGAAGGCAACGCACTCAGCGGCGATAGAGCCGAATACTGACTTCACCTCCTATGAGAGCTGTGTCACCGAACCCTTGGATTCGTCCCCGGCCACAAGCTCCGAACCGCTTGCGTCCGTGCCTATCGAATCGGATTGGGCACCGATCATGGAGTTTACCTCCGCGGATATCTTTCAGCACTCGCCCTTGGGCGACGTGCTAAATTCATTGAGGTCTCTCTCCCTGTCGGGAGACCCTTGGCCGAACTATGTCCGGCTTGAGTGGGAAGCGGACGACGAAGAAATTTGTTCCCCACCCACCACCCACTTAATAGCCACTGTCGACAACTTAACCGACATGCTCGATTTCGGCTCCGAAGACATCGACGGTATGGACGACGATGCAGGAGAAGAACAGGAACCACCGCCCACAGGGCGCTGGACAGCCACCTCATCATACGATATATATATGGTGGACACCCCCAAAGAAAGCGATGGCAATAAGGCAACGGAGGATAATCCCCTCGAGAAGCAATCTAAGCACCGGCGTCCTCGGCGCCGCTCCAAGCCCCGCTATAGCAAAAGCAGCGATACCGGCGCAAGAGACAATAATACTGCGGATAGTGTCGAAGACGAAGACAATCCCCCCAACCAAGCTTCGAGTAGGAGGATGGGCAAGTTAGCCCTAAGGAACAGGCAACAAACGGAGAATCAGAGGATGACAATTACACGCCCCTCTCCGAAGACGAGGTGAGCCTCGGTGACGAAGAATTCATCGTGCCTGAGGATCCCGTCAAGCAGGAGCGCTTCAAGTGCCGGCTTATAGCCACAGCAAAAAGCCTGAAGAAAAGGCAGCAACAGCTTCAAGCTGATCAAGATCTGCTAGCGTATAGATGAACCGAGGTCCTGGCAGCCAAGGAATACAAACTCGAGCGCCCAACTAAAAGTTACCCAAAGCGCAGGTTGCTACCCCAACTCGAGGAGGAAGCATTAAAGCCTACACTGCCAGCGTATGATGCGGCTGACCGGCCACCTCGTGGCCGAGACAAAGCGGCGTATCAGCCCGAAGTCCAGCCCCCACCCCGTCGCCAGTCAAACAAAAACACCAAGGCCCGGGGCTACACGCAGGACCTGCGAGACGTATTGGAAAACAAAGCAGGACGGACAAGATCGAGCTACGGATCACGAGGGCGTGCCCCAACGCGTGACGACGACCGTCATGCCGGATATAGTAAAAGCAAATCTGGCCAGGCCGAATACAGCAGACCAGACTCATATGAACTGCGTCGTGATATAGCCCAGCATAGAGGCGCCGCACACCCCCTATGCTTCACCGATGAAGTAATGGATCACGAATTCCCATAAGGGTTTAAACCCGTGAACATTGAACCATATGATGGTACAACAGACCCCGCGGTATGGATTGAAGATTTCCTCCTCCACATTCACATGGCCCGCGGTAATGATCTACATGCCATCAAGTACCTCCCACTAAAACTCAAAGGGACGGCTCGGCATTGGCTGAATAGCCTACCGACAAACTCCATTGGCAGTTGGGAGAACTTGGAAGACGCATTCCTTGACAACTTCTAGGGCACTTATGTGCGACCACCGGATGCTGATGACTTGAGTCACATAACCCAACAGCCCGGGGAGTCAGCCAGGAAATTCTGGACTCGGTTCCTAACTAAAAAGAATCAAATTGTCGACTGTCCGGATGCCGAGGCCTTAGCGGCATTTAAGCATAACATCCACGACGAGTGGCTCGCCCGACACCTCGGCCAAGAGAAGCCGAAGTCCATGGCAGCCCTCACGACACCCATGACCCGCTTTTGTGCGGGCGAGGACAGCTGGCTGGCTCGCAGCAACAACACATCAAGAAATCCTGGCCATTCAGATGCCAGAGATAGCAACGACAAGCCACGTCGCAACAGACACAAGCGTCGCAACAACGGCGACAACGCCGAAGACACGGCAGTCAATGCCGGATTCAGTGGCTCTAAGTCCGGTCAGCGGAAAAAGCCGTTCAAAAGAAGCAATCCGGGCCCGTCCAGTTTGGACCGCATACTCGATCGCTCGTGTCAAATTCACGGCACCCCGATAAACCAGCCAACCACACCAACAGAGAATGCTGGGTGTTCAAACAGGCCGGCAAGTTGAATGCCGAAAACAAGGAAAAAGGGCCGCATAGAGACGACGAGGAGGAGCCCCGGCCGCCGAACACAGGAGGACAGAAGAAATTTCCTCCCCAAGTGAAAACGGTGAACATGATATACGCAACCCATATTCCCAAGCGGGAACGGAAGCGTGCACTAAGGCACGTCTATGCGATGGAGCCAGTCGCCCCAAAGTTCAACCCATGGTCTTCTTGTCCGATCACTTTCGATCGCAAGGACCACCCTACCAGCATCCGTCATGGCGGTTCTGCCGCATTGGTCCTTGACCCCATCATTGACGGATTTCACCTCACCCGAGTCCTTATGGACGGTGGTAGCAGCCTGAACCTGCTCTATCAGGATACAGTGCGCAAAATGGGTATCGACCCCTCGAGGATCAAACCCACGAAAACCACCTTTAAAGGCGTCATACCAGGTGTAGAGGCCTGCTGCACGGGCTCAATCACACTGGAAGTGGTCTTCGGATCTCCGGACAACTTCCGAAGCGAGGAGTTAATCTTCGATATCGTCCCCTTCCACAGTGGCTATCACGCACTGCTCGGACGAACCGCATTTGCCAGATTCAATGCGGTACTGCATTATGCATACCTCAAGCTCAAAATGCCAGGACCTCGCGGGGTTATAACAGTTAATGGAAACACAGAGCGCTCGCTCCGTACGGAGGAGCACACTGCGGCCCTCACAGCAGAAGTACAAAGCAGCCTTCTGAGGCAAACCGCCAATTCGGCGATAAAGCCCCCGGACACCTTCAAGCGAGTCCGGAGTACCCTGCAACAGGATCGCCTGACACGTCTGGAGCTCGCCTAGCAATTCGGCCTCCGTCCTAGTCCCAGTCAAGTGACGAAATTTGTGCCGCGCGTACATAATTACGCACTCAAAATACCATGGGCATAGGCGGAGGCACGGCTATGGCACGACCCACAATGCGGCTCAACCGCCTCAGGGCCCATATAACTTTAACATTTTCTTTCTTTCAGGACCCTATTCTCTGAAGGCCCTCTCCGATACCCTGATTATCGGACCCATCACGGGAAGGAAACACCAAGGAAGCAAGAAGCTTTGACGTACAAGGGAATCCCCAGGTGGTCTCTGATAACGATCGCTATACCTGTTTTACATACCCACACGCAGCTTGCCCTTGGATAGGACATGTCAAATAGTCCTATTTTTGCTTATTGCACTACTTGTATACATACGCTTTGACGTATCATTTAAATAACAATGTACAGCGTTAGCTTATTATTGCCTTTCTTCATCTTTTTCCCTGTCTGCTTATTTACGACAAATTGCACCCGTACATTCTGGTACGTCCAGTGCGCCAGGGGCTTCAGTGTACCCCATAACACGGCAAGAAAAGTCCGAACACTTTCGACAGTGCGGCGCCCGAACTTATAGCATTATATGCATCAGCTCCGAATCATGTCTTGGGTCAATAGTTGGGTTTGCCCGGCTCCCATGTTTTGGTACCTTACGTTCCGCTATATCGGCTAAGGTAGCACTGGGAGAACTACTGCGATTGTGTCCCGGTTCTTCCGGACGAGCACCTCAGTAGAGAAAGCCGAAAACTGACTGTCATGATGCGGCGAGAGCTGGTCGCTGTTCGAGAGGTCTCAAATCCTTAAAGATTTTTTCCGCTTCGGGCGAGGAATCGGCCTTGTCCGATTTAGGCGTATATAGCGCCCCAAGTTCGGCCTTCCGAATACTAGGGGCTTCGCCAAAATTTAAAATTGTAGACTTCTATGGCTAAGTGAGAGTGATAAAGCTGTATAGCCCGATTGCCTTGTTCGCTGCGCTAAACACCTCCTTAAAGGACCAATTTTTTGGATAAAGAGTGTTTAAGATTTATCCCGAACACCTCAGTACTAGTTACATGGGGGCAGAAGCCGACGACTGGCCAACTCTCAGATTTTATAAACGGCCGCACAGAAGGTAATATTTTAAATCGACAAGCGTTATATAGCGCACATGAACTCGTTTTCATATTACAGGATCACATGAGTACATTCATTCAAATATTACATCCTTAGCACATTCCTCCGCCACAAGGCGGGCACCCTTCAGGACACTGTCATAATACTTTTCGGGGTGGCGATGCTCCTTGCCCTCCGGTGGCCCCTCCTTCACCAGCTTTTCGGCGTCCATCTTCGCCCAGTGCACTTTCGCACGGGCAAAGGCCCTGCGCGCACCTTCAATGCAGACGGAGCACTTTATGACTTCAAGCCGTGGGCAGGCATTCACAAGCCGCTTTACCAGGCCGAAGTAGCTGCCAGGCAGGGGCTCGCCAGGCCACATCCGGACTATGAGACCCTTCATGGCCAGTTCGGCCACCTTGTGAAGCTCGACCAGTTGCTTCAGTTGGTCGCTCAAGGGCATCAGATGTTCTGTCCCAGCATATTGAGACCAGAACAACTTTTCCGTCGAGCTCCCTTCCTCGGCCCGGTAGAACTCCGCGGCATCCAATACGCTGCGTGACAGATCTGCGAACGCTCCTGGAGAGCTCCGAATTCGGGTAAGTAAAAGGAAAGTCTCCTTCACATGCTTGCTTTGCATAATGAATGCCTTACCCGCCGCTATCTTCTTGACCGCCTGAATCTCCTGGAGGGCCTTTTGGGCTTCGGCCTTGGCATTTTGTGCGTTCTCGAGGGCCTTCGCAAGCTCGGACCCCTACATCTTAGAGTCATGCTCCAAGGACTCGTATTTCTTGACGAAATCCTGGAGCTCTTGCTGGACCTTGCTGACTCGGGCCTCTTGCTTCTCGCGCTCGAGGCGCTCCTTGGCCGCTCTGTCTTCGACCTCGAACAGCGCCTTCTTCAGGGCCGCCACTTCGGTCGTGGCCCCTAGCAAAATTCATGATGATCCTATGATCTAAAACCACTTTTTCTTTATCAATATACAGACGGGGTATCACTTACCTTTGTTCTCTTCGAGCTGCCTCTTGGTAAGGCCGAGCTCTTCCTCGGACCGCTCAAGGTCCCACTCCAGTCCGGAGACCTCCGCAGTATGAGCGGCAGCGGCCAGCAGCGAAGCCTGCGTATTCACATAGACATATTCTGATTAGACTCTTGTGATTGTTATTTGATCCTCTATTCGGCCTTTCTTTCCGAACACCAAATAGAGCATCAGGGGCTACTGTCTATGCTGTGATATTTTCTCATAATTTGATTACTTACCTCAAAGCTTGTTAGGAGGCTGGCACAGGCTTCGGTCAATCCGCTTTTGGCGGACCGAATTTTCTCAACCACCGCACTCATGATGGCGCGGTGCTCTTCGTCAATGGAAGCGCCTCGAAGCGCTTCCAACAAGTTGTCCGATGCCTCTGGATGGACAGAGGCCATCGGCACAGACGGCTCGCCCCCCTTAGCGAGGGGTCGCCTGTCAGAATCCGGAACCACTGGAGGTTCCGGCGCAGTATCCGGCCGGGGGCCAAACTTGCTGCGGCCCCCGTCATCAGAACCCATGGGAGTCTTACCCCCCACGCGTCCGGTGTCTGGGATGTCGCCTTGGGGCGCCTCTAGAATTATCACCCCTTGGGCCGGTACCCTCTGAGACAACACCTCGGTGTCGTCCGTGGGCCGGGGGGAGGTGGCTGTCGGGAGCGAATCGCTGTTCATCGCCGATGGGCCCAAAGACCCATCCGAAGAGGATACGTCGATGTGGGCTTTGGACGGACTGCACGATCGTGTTTGACATGATATAAGAAGCAATAAAACAAAACATACCAGAACTATTATAGTATCCGGATACTTACGACTTCGCCAGGAGCTTGTCCCTGGGCAACCACTCGTCGCTGTAAGCGGCTGTTGTGGAGTGGCCCGGATGGAGGGTCCTTCCCTTCTTGGACCCTTGGCCTCCCCAGATGGGGCGGCCTTCCTTTTCTTGTCCCCCCGGCTGGGGGGGAGAACTTTCCTCTTCCTCCTCCTCGTTTTCGTGGGAGGAGTGTGCCTCGGTGTTTTCGGACGATGATTCCGATACAACCTTGCGCCGGAGACCTTTCCTGGTCCCCGCGGCCTTCTTCTTGGCCTTCTTCTCCGGCGCCTCATAGGGCGCCGGAACCAGCATCTCCGTTAAGAGAGCCTTTGCTGGATCTTCGGGCAGTGGAGCCGGACAATCGATCAGCTCCGCTGTCGCTACCGAGTCCTGTTAAAATGGCATGGAGGTTTAGATCCCTCACACGATTATATTGGGGAAAGGAACATCTTGTGAGATATAAAGAGCTTACCGGATGGGCAGGGCGCTTTGCGCTGAGTCCGCGATCCTCGGTAAGGGGAGGAGGTACCTCGGCGGCCTTGAACAACACCTTCCAGACGTCTTTGTTCGTCGTGTCGAAAAGCTCTCGCAGCGTCTGGTGCTTGGCCGGGTCAAACTCCCACATATTGAATGCCCGTCTTTGACACGGAAGGATCCGGCGGAAGAGCATGACCTGGACCACGTTGACAAGCTTGATTTTCTTGCTTATCATATTTTTGACACAGCTCTGGAGTCCGGTCAGCTCCACCGACGAACCCCAGGATAGGCCCTTCTCTTTCCAGGAGGTGAGCCGCATGGGGATGCCGGATCAAAATTCGGGGGCCGCCACCCAGTTGGTGTCGCGCGGCTCGATGATGTGGAACCACCCCGATTGCCACCCCTTCACGGTCTCCACATAGGAGCCTTCGAGCCAGGTGACGTTGGGCATTCTGCCCACCATGGCGCCTCTGCACTCCGCTTGCTGGCCGACCACCACCTTCGGTTTCACGTTGAAGGTCTTCAGCCATAGGCCGAAGTGGGGCTTGATGCGGAGGAAGGCCTCGCACACGACAATAAATGCCGAGATTTTGAGGATGAAATTGGGGGCCAGATCATGGAAGTCCAGCCCGTAGTAGAACATGAGCCCGCGGACAAATGGGTGGAGAGGAAATCCCAGTCCACGGACGAAGTGGGGGAGGAATACAAGCCTCTCATGGGGTTCTGGAGTAGGGACGATCTGCCCCGCGTCTGGGAGCCGGTGCGCGATGTCTGCGGCCAGGTATCCGGCTTCCCTGAGCTTCGTAATGTCCTCCTCCGTAACGGAGGAGACCATCCACTTGCCTCCCGCTCCGGACATGCTTGGAATGGCTTAGCGGAGAAGATGAGAACTTGGGCGCTGGAGCTCGAGTGCGTGAATGGATGGGCAGGGGAAGGAGAAGGCGTGGGTGAAAAGAGGAATCCTTGTCCCTTTATAAAGGCGGTAGAAACTGTGTGCCTCCCCACTTGCCCCTTAAAATCGCTTATTCCCCAAACGCCGCGATTGATGGCACGGTTGGGTTACCCAGACCCGTATTGATGAGAATCCCGTGATAAGGGGACACAGTCTCTGCTTCGACAAGACGTGCCGAGAAAACCGCCTCGCAACATGTGCAGCAGCTGGTTGAGGAAAACGGTTCGAATAAAGACCGAGTCGTGGCGTGATGTCACGTTATGAAAAGTTGTCAGCAGATTGGATTTGTGGAATATTGCACTCTCTACGGTGGTATGTGGAATTTGTTTTGCAGAGCCGGACACGATCCTTGTGTTCAAAATCTTCTGTGGAGTATTTGGAGAAGGAACCCGCCTTGCAATGCCGAAGACAATATGCGCGCCGGACTCATCGTCATTGAAGCCTGGTTCAGGGGCTACTGAGGGAGTCCCGGATTAAGGGGTCCTCGGACAGCCGGACTATATACTTTGGCCGGACTGTTGGACTATGAAGATACAAGATTGAAGACTTCGTCTCGTGTTGGGGTGGGACTCTCCTTTGCGTGGAAGGCAAGCTTGGCGATTCGGATATGTAGATCTCCTTCTCTGTAACCGACTCTGTGTAACCCTAGCCCCCTCCGGTGTCTATATAAACTGGAGGGTTTAGTCCGTAGGACAACAACAATCATAATCATAGGCTAGCTTCTAGGGTTAGCCTCTACGATCTCGTGGTAGATCAACTCTTGTAATACTCATATCATCAAGATAAATCAAGCAGGAAGTAGGGTATTACCTCCATCGAGAGGGCCCGAACCTGGGTAAACATTGTGTCACCCGCCAACTGTTACCATTAGCCTTAGACGCACAGTTTGGGACCCCCTACCCGAGATCCGCCGGTTTTGACACCGACAGTGATCCTACCCCTACCCCGGGTGTTATGAAATATGAACATGACGACAAGCTGGCGTCATAATGCTCTGTTCAATAATGGGGGGCCCAAAACTTGGATACAGATGGGAACTGTAGCGAGAGGACCGAGACTGATCATGAAAATGTAGTAACAACGATGGGTTCAACATCTATGAATCTACTAGGTAAGCGCTCGGCCTCCGATTCATTGACTGGAAAGACGGTGCCGAGCTCGTCCCTTGCATTAATCCCGCTGGAAGGGCTGGCAATACCAAAGCCCTCGGTTGTGACCAATCTGGTGGATCATATTGAAAGAGTTAGTTCGGGGCAGAATCAACAAGAGAATGCCAACACCCCTCAAAAGAATCTCAACAGAAAGAAACTGAGGGCAGAGGATGGTGGTGCAATAGATAATTCTGATGGTGCTAAAACTCATGAGATATCGGCGTCCTCCCATGAGGAGGATGTCCGGATGCAATGAAAATCAAAGCTTGGAACTGCCGGGGGCAGTACGAGCTTTGTTGGATGTCCAGCAAAGATACCTCCCCGATGTGATATTCTTGTCAGAGACTCACCTCGATAGCTATCCGGCTGAGGGTTTACGTAGAAGATTGAAGATGGATCAAAAATTTGTCTGCACAAGTGATGGAAGGAAAGGAGGATTGATCCTCTTCTGGAATAATAATGTTAAAGTCCATAAACTAGCTCTTGACGCGATGTTTATTGATGTAAGAATTAAGGAAAGTAACAACGTGTCCTGGCGTCTGACTGGAATGTATGGAGAGTTTAAATGGGCAAACAAACACCTGACATGGAGTCAGATGAGACAGCTCCATCAAAACAATAACCTTCCCTGGCTCATGATAGGTGACCTCAACGAAATTCAGTTTATCCATGAAAAAGAGGGGGGCAATCCTCGCCCTACTCAATATATGCAAGCTTTTCAGGATGCTATTGAGGACTGTGAACTTCATGATCTAGGATTTGTTGGTGATCGGTTTACTTGGCGTAGAGGAAGGATACGTGAGGGGTTAGATAGAGGCCTTATAAATGATACATGGGCAAATCTATTCCCTCACGCGGCTGTGGAGAACTTGGAATATAATCATTCTGATCACCGGCCGCTCCTGGTAAACATAGACTACTATGATGGCATGGGAAATAGTAGTGGCAGTGCGTGCCCAAAGAGATTTGAAGCGAGATGGTTCTGCGAAAAAGATTTCTGTAATCTGGTCACGGAAGCTTGGGCGGAAGCGGGTGAAACACCGGGACTGTCAGGCATAGTTGCGAAGTTAAACTTGATGCATGCTAAATTCCATGATTGGGATCAACGAGTATTGAAGAAGCCAAAGAAAAGATTACGCCAAGCTCAAAGGGAGTTGGAGAAGGTGATGGCAGGCCCAATGGATGATGAGTCTGACAAAAAAAAGAAGGAATTGGCTGAGCTAGTCGAATATCTATTGGAAATTGAGGAAATACAGACTATGCAGCGTTCAAGGGCAACATGGCTTACATGTCGTGACCGAAATACAAAATTCTTCCAAGCCTTTGCTTCTGCAAGGAGGAAAAGAAATTATGTCAAGAAACTGAAAGATGATGGAGGTAGTAGGCTCGAAGGTATTCCAGAATTGAATTCCCACATTCATGATTATTTTTCAAACCTCTTTACATCGGAAGTGCAACACACAGACCCCAGCTTATTACAGAAGGTGCAGACAAAGGTCACCACCCAAATGAATGACTTTTTATTAGCTCCTTTTTGGCAGAGGACGTTAAAAACAGTGTTTAGCATAGGGGATCTGTGAAGGAAATATGCCCTAGAGGCCATAATAAAGTTATTATTTATTTCCTTATTTCATGATAAATGTTTATTATTCATGCTAGAATTGTATTAACCGCAAACTTAGTACATGTGTGAATACATCGACATACAGAGTGTCACTAGTATGCCTCTACTTGACTAGCGCGTTAATCAAAGATGGTTAAGTTTCCTAGCCATAGACATCAGTTGTCATTTGATGAACGGGATCACATCATAAGAGAATGATGTGATTGACTTGACCCATCCATTAGATTAGCACGATGATCATTTAGTTTGTTGCTATTGCTTTCTTCATGACTTATACATGTTCCTATGACTATGAGATTATGCAACTCCCAATTACCGGAGGAACACTTTGTGTGCTACCAAACGTCACAACGTAACTGGGTGGTTATAAAGGTGCTCTACAGGTGTCTCCGATGGTACTTGTTGGGTTTGTTAGAAATATGCCCTAGAGGCAATAATAAATTGGTTATTATTATATTTCCTTGTTCATGATAATCGTTTATTATCCATGCTAAAATTGTATTGATAGGAAACTCAGATACATGTGTGGATACATAGACAACACCATGTCCCTAGTAAGCCTCTAGTTGACTAGCTCGTTGATCAATAGATGGTTATGGTTTCCTGACCATGGACATTGGATGTCGTTGATAACGGGATCACATCATTAGGAGAATGATGTGATGGACAAGACCCAATCCTAAGCCTAGCACAAGATCGTGTAGTTCGTTTGCTAAGAGCTTTTCTAATGTCAAGTATCATTTCCTTAGACCATGAGATTGTGCAACTCCCGGATACCGTAGGAATGCTTTGGGTGTACCAAACGTCACAACGTAACTGGGTGGCTATAAAGGTGCACTACAGGTATCTCCGAAAGTGTCTGTTGGGTTGGCACGAATCGAGACTGGGATTTGTCACTCCATGTAAACGGAGAGGTATCTCTGGGCCCACTCAGTAGGACATCATCATAATGTGCACAATGTGACCAAGGAGTTGATCACGGGATGATGTATTACGGAACGAGTAAAGAGACTTGCCGGTAACGAGATTGAACAAGGTATCGGGATACCGACGATCGAATCTCGGGCAAGAACTATACCGGTAGACAAAGGGAATTGTATACGGGATTGATTGAATCCTTGACATCGTGGTTCATCCGATGAGATCATCGTGGAACATTTGGGAGCCAACATGGGTATCCAGATCCTGCTGTTGGTTATTGACCAGAGAACGTCTCGGTCATGTCTGCATGGTTCCCGAACCCGTAGGGTCTACACACTTAAGGTTCGATGACGCTAGGGTTATAGGGAATAGATATACGTGGTTACCGAATGTTGCTCGGAGTCCCGAATGAGATCCCGGACGTCACGAGGAGTTTCGGAATGGTCCGGAGGTAAAGATTTATATATGGGAAGTCCTGTTTTGGTCACCGGAAAAGTTTCGGGTGCTATCGGTAACGTACCGGGACCACCGGGAGGGTCCCGGGGGTCCACCAGGTGGGGCCACCGGCCCCAGAGGGCTGCGTGGGCCAAGTGTGGGAGGGGACCAGCCCCAGGTGAGCTGGTGCGCCCCCCCACCAGGGCCCAAGGCGAAGAGAGAAGGGAAAAGGGGAAACCCTAGGCTCAGATGGGCCTAAGGCCCACCTAGTGGTGCGCCCCCTCTCTCACTCCTTGGCCGCCCCTCCAAGTCCCATCTAGGGCTGGCCGCCACCCCTAGAGGTGGAAACCTAGGTGGGGGCGCAGCCCCTCCCTTTCCCCTATATATAGTGGGGGTTTGGGGTTGCCATAGACACGAGAACATCTCCCTCATGGCGCAGCCCTACCCCTCTCCCTCCTCATCTCTTGCGGTGCTTGGCGAAGCCCTGCTGTATTGCCACGCTCCTCCACCACCACCACGCTGTTGTGCTGCTGCTGGACGGAGTCTTCCCCAACCTCTCTCTCTCTCCTTGCTGGATCAAGGCGTGGGAGACGTCACCGGGCTGCACGTGTGTTGAATGCGGAGGCGCCGTGGTTCGGCGCTTAGACCGGAATCAACCGCGATCTAAATCGCTACGAGTACGACTCCTTCATCCGCGTTCTTGCAATGCTTCCGCATCGCGATCTTCAAGGGTATGAAGATGCACTATCCTCTCTCTCGTTGCTAGTTAATCCATAGATTGATCTTGGTGATGCGTAGAAAATTTTGAATTTCTGCTACGTTCCCCAACAGGGTTGGCATAGATCGAGATTAGGATTTGCCACTTCGATTGTCGGAGAGGTATCTCTGGGCCCTCTCGGTAATGCACATAACTATAAGCCTTGCAAGCAATGTGACTAATGAGTTAGTTGCGGAATGATGCATTACGGAACGAGTAAGAGACTTGCTGGTAACGAGATTGAGCTAGGTATTGAGATACCACGATCGAATCTTGGGCAAGTAACATACCGATGACAAAGGGAAAAACGTATGTTGTTATACGGTTTGACCGATAAAGATCTTCGTAGAATATGTAGGAACCAATATGAGCATGCATCCAGGTTCCGCTATTGGTTATTGACCAGAGACGTGTCTCGGTCATGTCTACATAGTTCTCGAACCCGTAGGGTCCGCACGCTTAACGTTCGGTGACGATCGGTATTATGAGTTTATGTGTTTTGATGTACCGAAGGTAGTTCGGAGTCCCGGATATGATCACGGAAATGACGAGGAGTCTCTAAATGGTCGAGACATAAAGATCGATATATTGGACGGCTATATTCGGACACGGAAGTGTTCCGGGTGGTTTCGGAGAAAACCGGAGTGCCAGAGGTGTTACCGGAACCCCCCGGGGAAGTATTGGGCCTTAGTGGGCCTGAGGGGAGAGAGAGGGCAGCAGCCCAGGAGGTGGCGCGCCCCCTCCCATGAGGAGGCCGAATTGGACTAGGGGAGGGGGGCGCGGCCCCTCTTTCCCTCTCCCTTTCCCTCTCTTTCCTTCCCCCTTCCCTCTTCCTAGTTGGACTAGGAAAGGGGAGTCCTACTCCTACTAGGAGGAGGACTCCCCCCTCCTTGGAGCGCCCCAAGGGCCGGCTGGCCTTCCCCCTTGCTCCTTTATATACGGGGGCGGGGGGGGGGCACCCAAAGACACACAAGTTGATCATTGATCTCTCTTAGCCGTGTGCGGTGCCCCCCTCCACCATAATCCACCTCAGTCATATCGTAGTGGTGCTTAGGCGAAGCCCTGTGTCGGTAGCATCATCAACACCATCGTGTTTACGGAACTCTCCCGTGAAGCTCTGCTGGATCACGAGTTTGTGGGACGTCGCCGAGCTGAACGTGTGCAGAACTCGGAGGTGCCGTATGTTCGGTACTTGGATCGGTCAGATCGTGAAGACGTATGACTACATCAACCGCGTTGTCATAGCGCTTCCGCTTACGGTCTACGAGGGTACGTAGACAACACTCTTCCCTCTCGTTGTTATGCATCACCATGATCTTGCGTGTGCGTAGGAATTTTTTTGAAATTACTACGTTACCCAACATTGGCATCCAAGCCAGGTTTATGCGTAGATGTTATATGCACGAGTAGAACACAAGTGAGTTGTGGGCGATACAAGTCATACTGCTTACCAACATGTCATACTTTGGTTCGGCGGTATTGTTGGATGAAGCGGCCCGGACCGACATTACGCGTACGCTTACGCGAGACTAGTTCTACCAACGTGCTTTGCACACAGGTGGCTGGCGGGTGTCTGTTTCTCCAACTTTAGTTGAACCGAGTGTGGCTACGCCCGGTCCTTGTGAAGGTTAAAACAACACTAACTTGACGAAATATCGTTGTGGTTTTGATGCGTAGGTAAGAACGGTTCTTGCTAAGCCCGTAGCAGCCACGTAAAACTTGCAACAACAAAGTAGAGGACGTCTAACTTGTTTTTGCAGGGCATGCTGTGATGTGATATGGTCAAGACATGATGCTAAATTTTATTGTATGAGATGATCATGTTTTGTAACCGAGTTATCGGCAACTGGCAGGAGCCATATGGTTGTCGCTTTATTGTATGCAATGCAATCGCCTTGTAATTGCTTTACTTTATCACTAAGCGGTAGTGATAGTCGTAGAAGCAATAGTTGGCGAGACGACAACGATGCTACGATGGAGATCAAGGTGTCGCGCCGGTGACAATGGTGATCATGACGGTGCTTTGGAGATGGAGATCAAAGGCACCAGATGATGATGGCCATATCATATCACTTATATTGATTGCATGTGATGTTTATCTTTTATGCATCTTATTTTCCTTAGATCGACGGTAGCATTATAAGATGATCTCTCACTAAATTTCAAGGTATAAGTGTTCTCCCTGAGTATGCACCGTTGCTACAGTTCTTCGTGCTGATACACCACGTGATGATCGGCTGTGATAAGCTCTACGTTCACATACAACGGGTGCAAGCCAGTTTTGCACACGCAGAATACTCGGGTTAAACTTGACGAGCCTAGCATATGCAGATATGGCCTCGGAACACTAGAGACCGAAAGGTCGAGCATGAATCATATAGTAGATATGATCAACATAGTGATGTTCACCATTGAAAACTACTCCATCTCACGTGATGATCGGACATGGTGTAGTTAATTTGGATCACGTGATCACTTAGATGATTAGAGGGATATTTATCTAAGTGGGAGTTCTTAAGTAATATGATTAATTGAACTTTAATTTATCATGAACTTAGTACCTGATAGTATTTTGCATAACTATGTTGTAGATCAATAGCTCGCGATGTAGCTCCCCGTTTATTTTTGATATGTTTCTAGAGAAAAATAAGTTGAAAGATGATAGTAGCAATGATGCAGACTTGGACCATGATCTGAGGATTTTCCTCATTGCTGCACAGAAGAATTATGTCCTTGATGCACCGCTAGGTGATAGACCTATTGCAGGAGCAGATGCAGACGTTATGAACATTTTTGACAAAAGCTCGGTATGATGACTACTTGATAGTTTAGTGCACCATGCTTTATGGCTTAGAACCGAGACTTCAAAAATGTTTTGAACGCCACGGAGCATATAAGATGTTCCAAGAGTTGAAATTGGTATTTCATACTCATTCCCGCGTCGAAAGGTATGAGACCTCTGATAGTACTTTGCCTACAAGATGGAGGAGAATAGCTCAACCAGTGAGCATATGCTCAGATTGTCTGAGTACTACAATTGCTTGAATCAAGTGGGAGTTAATCTTCCAGATAAGATAGTAATTGACAAAGTTCTCTAGTCACTATCACCAAGTTACTAGAACTTCGTGATGAACTATAATATGCAAGGGATGATGAAAACAATTCCCAAGCTCTTCGCGATGCTAATATCAGCGAAGGTAGAAATCAAATAAAAACATCAAGTGTTGATGGTTGACAAGATCACTAGTTTCAAGAAAAAGGGCAAAGGGAAGAAGGGGAACTTCAAGAAGAATGGCAAGCAAGTTGCTGCTCAAGTGAAGAAGCCCAAGTCTAGACCTAAGCCTGAGACTAAGTGCTTCTACTGCAAAGGGACTGGTCACTGGAAGCGGAACTACCCCAAGTATTTGGCGGATAAGAAGGATGGAAAAGTGAACAAAGGTATATTTGATATACATGTTATTGATGTGTACTTTACCAGTGTTTATAGCAAACCCTCGGTATTTGATACTGGTTCAGTTACTAAGAGTAGTAACTCGAAACGGGAGTTGCAGCATGAACAGAAACTAGTTAAGGGTGAAGTGACGATGTGTGTTGGAAGTAGTTTCAAGATTGATATGATCATCATCGCACACTCCCTATACTTTTGGGATTAGTGTTGAACCTAAATAAATGTTATTTGGTGTTTGCGTTGAGCATGAATATGATTTGATCATGTTTATTGCAATACGGTTATTCATTTAAATTAGAGAATAATTGTTGTTCTGTTTACATGAATAAAACCTTCTATGGTCATACACCCAATGAAAATGGTTTGTTGGATCTCGATCGTAGTGATACACATATTCATAATATTGAAGCCAAAAGATGCAAAGTTAATAATGATAGTGCAACTTATTTGTGGCAATGCCGTTTAGGTCATATTGGTGTAAAATGCATGAAGAAACTCCATGCTGATGGGCTTTTGGAATCACGTGATTATGAATCACTTGATGCTTGCGAACCATGCCTCATGGGAAAGATGACTAAAACTCCGTTCTCCGGAACAATGGAGCGAGCTACTGACTTATTGGAAATAATACATACTGATGTATGCGGTCCGATGAGTGTTGAGGCTCGCGGAGGGTATCGTTATTTTCTGACCCTCACAGATGATTTGAGAAGATATGGGTATATCTACTTGATGAAACACAAGTCTGAAACATTTGAAAGGTTCAAAGAATTTCAGAGTGAAGTGGAGAATCATCGTAACAAGAAAATAAAAGTTTCTACGATATGATCGCAGAAGTAAAATATTTGAGTTAACGAGTTTGGCCTTCAGTTAAAACAATGTGAAATAGTTTCACTACTCACGCCACCTGGAACACCATAGTGTAATGGTGTGTTCAAATGTCATAACTGTACTTTATTAGATATAGTGCGATCTATGATGTCTCTTACCGATCGAACACTATCGTTTTGGGGTTATGCATTAGAGACAGCTACATTCACGTTAAATAGGGCACCATCTAAATCCGTGGAGATGACACCGTATGAACTGTGGTTTGGCGAGAAACCTAAGCTGTCGTTTCTTAAAGTTTGGGACTGCGATGCTTATGTGAAAAAGTTTCAACATGATAAACTCGAACCCAAATCGGAGAAGTAAATCTTCATAGGATACCCAAAAGAAACTATTGGGTACACCTTCTATCACAGATCCGAAGGCAAGATATTCGTTGCTGAGAATGGATCCTTTCTAGAGAAGGAGTTTCTCTTGAAAGAAGTGAGTGGGAGGAAAGTAGAACTTGATGAGGTAATTGTACCTTCTCTCGAATTGGAAAGTAGCTCATCACTGAAATCAGTTCCAGTGATGCCTACACGAATTAGTGAGGAAGTTAATGATGATGATCATGAAACTTCAGATCAAGTTACTACCGAACCTCGTAGGTCAACCAGAGTAAGATCCGCACCAGAGTGGTACGGTAATCCTGTTCTGGAAGTCATGTTACTAGACCATGACGAACCTGCGAACTATGAGGAAGCGATGATGAACCCAGATTCCGCAAAATGGCTTGAGGCCATGAAATCTGAGATAGGATCCATGTATGAAAACAAAGTATGGACTTTGGTGGAATTGCCCGATGATCGGCAAGCCATTGAGAATAAATGGATCTTTAAGAGGTAGACAGACGCTGATAATAGTGTTACTATCTACAAAGCTCGAATTGTCGCAAAAAGGTTTTCGACAAGTTCAAGGTGTTGACTACGATGAGATTTTCTCTCTCGTAGCGATGCTTAAGTCTGTCCAAATCATGTTAGCAATTGCCACATTTGATGAAATTTGGCAAACTGAGGTCAAAACTTCATTCCTTAATGAATTTCTTAAAGAAGAGTTGTATATGATACAACAAGAAGGTTTTGTCAATCCTAAAGGTGCTAACAAAGTGTGCAAGCTCCAGCGATCCATCTATGGGCTGGTGCAAGCATCTCGGAGTTGGAATATACGCTTTGATGAGTTGATCAAAGCATATAGTTTTATACAGACTTGCGGTGAAGCCTGTATTTACAAGAAAGTGAGTGGGAGCACTACAGCCTTTCTGATAAGAATATGCGAGTGACATATTGTTGATCGGAAATGATGTAGAATTTTCTGGAAAGCATAAAGGAGTGTTTGAAAGGAGTTTTTCAAAGAAAGACCTCGGTGAAGCTGCTTACATATTGAGCATCAAGATCTATAGAGATAGATCAAGACGCTTGATAAGTTTTTTCAATGAGTACATACCTTGACAAGATTTTGAAGTAGTTCAAAAATGGAACAGTCAAATAAGGAGTTCTTGCCTGTGTTGCAAGGTGTGAAGTTGAGTAAAGACTCAAAACCTGACCACGGCAGAAGATAGAGAGAGAATGAAAGTCATTCCGTCAAAATTATCCTTAGAGGACTAAGGAAATATTTCTCGATAATGGATGTGATAAAGAGTTCGTCGTAAAGAGTTACGTCGATGCAAGTTTGACACCGATCTAGATGACTCCGAGTCTCGATCTGAATACATATTGAAAGTGGGAGCATTTAGCTAGAGTAGCTCCGTGCAGAGCATTGTAGACATAGAATATTTGCAAAATACATACGGCTCTGAATATGGCAGACCTGTTGACTAAACTTCTCTCACAAGCAAAACAAGATCACACCATAGTACTCTATGGGTGTTAATCACATAGCGATGTGAACTAGATTATTGACTCTAGTAAACCCTTTGGGTATTGGTCACATGATGATGTGAACTATGGGTGTTAATCACATGGTGATGTGAACTATTGGTGTTAAATCACATGGCGATGTGAACTAGATTATTGACTCTAGTGCAAGTGGGAGACTGAAGGAAATATGCCCTAGAGGCAATAATAAAGTTATTATTTATTTCCTTATTTCATGATAAATATTTATTATTCATGCTAGAATTGTATTAACCGGAAACATGATACATGTGTGAATACATAGACAAACAGAGTGTCACTAGTATGCCTCTACTTGACTAGCTCGTTAGTCAAAGATGGTTAAGTTTCCTAGCCATAGACATGAGTTGTCATTTGATGAATGGGATCACATCATGAGAGAATGATGTGATTGACTTGACCCATCCATTAGCTTAGCACGATGATCGTTTAGTTTGTTGCTATTGCTTTCTTCATGACTTATACATGTTCCTATGACTATGAGATTATGCAACTCCCGATTACCGGAGGAACACTTTGTGTGCTACCAAACGTCACAACGTAACTGGGTGATTATAAAGGTGCTCTACAGGTGTCTCCTATGGTACTTGTTGGGTTGGCATAGATCGGGATTAGGATTTGTCACTCCGATTGTTGGAGAGGTATCTCCGGGCCCTCTCGGTAATGCACATCACTATAAGCCTTGCAAGCAATGTGACTAGTGAGTTAGTTGCGGAATGATGCATTACGGAACGAGTAAAGAGACTTGCCGGTAATGAGATTGAGCTAGATATTGAGATACCGACGATCGAATCTCGGGCAAGTAACATACCGATGACAAAGGGAACAACGTATGTTGTTATGCGGTTTGACCGATAAAGATCTTTGTAGAATATGTAGGAACCAATATGAGCATCCAGGTTCTGCTATTGGTTATTGACCAGAGACGTGTATCGATCATGTCCACATAGTTCTCGAACCCGTAGGGTCCACACGCTTAACGTTCGGTGACGATCGGTATTATGAGTTTATGTGTTTTGATGTACCGAAGGTAGTTCGGAGTCCCAGATATGATCACGTACATGACGAGGAGTCTCGAAATGGTCGAGACATAAAGATCGATATATTGGATGGCTATATTCAGACACCGGAAGTGTTCCGGGTGGTTTCGGAGAAAACCGGAGTGCCGGAGGGGTTATCGGAACCCCCCGGGGAAGTATTGGGCCTTAGTGGGCCTGAGGGGAGAGAGAGGGCAGCAGCCCAGGAGGTGGCGCGCCCCCTCCCATGGGGAGTCCGAATTGGACTAGGGGAGGGGGGCGCGGGCCCTCTTTCCCTCTCCCTCTCCCTTTCTTTCCTCCCCCTTCCCTCTTCCTAGTTGGACTAGGAAAGGGGAGTCCTACTCCTACTAAGAGGAGGACTCCCCCCTCCTTGGCGCGCCCCAAGGGCCGGCTGGCCTCCCCCTTGCTCCTTTATATACGGGGGCGGGGGGCACCCAAAGACACACAAGTTGATCATTGATCTCGCTTAGCCGTGTGCGGTGCCCCCCTCCACCATAATCCACCTCAGTCATATCGTAGTGGTGCTTAGGCGAAGCCCTGCGTCGGTAGCATCATCAACACCGTCATCACACCGTCGTGTTTACGGAACTCTCCCGCGAAGCTCTGCTGGATCATGAGTTCGTGGGATGTCGCCGAGCTGAACGTGTGCAGAACTCGGAGGTGCCGTATGTTCGGTACTTGGATCGGTCGGATCATGAAGATGTACGACTACATCAACTGCGTTGTCATAACGCTTCCGCTTACGGTCTACGAGGGTACGTAGACAACACTGTTCCCTCTTGTTGCTATGCATCACCATGATCTTGCGTGTGCGTAGGATTTTTTTTGAAATTACTACGTTACCCAACAATCTGAAAGCCCCTGGCCCGGATGGTATCCATGCCATATTTTTCAAGAAATTTTGGCATGTCATTGGAGAAGATATATCGAATGAAGTGCTGCAGGCAATCAACTCCAGAAAGATACCTAATGATTGGAACGATACGGTGATTGTAATGATTCCGAAAGTTGAAGCACCCGAGCTGGTCAGTCAATTTCGCCCTACAAGTCTTTGTAATGTTCTCTATAAAATCATCTCCAAAATGTTAGCCTTGCGTTTGAAGAACATTCTGCCTGAATTTATCTTGCCCACACAAAGCGCATTTATACCAGGGAGGATGATTACTGATAACATTCTGATTGCTTATGAATGTGTGCATAAGATCAAGAACAAGAGAGCTGGTAATGGTCTTTGTGCAGTAAAATTTGACATGCATAAAGCATATGATAGAGTTGAATGGTCATTCTTACACGATATGATGGCTGCCTTGGGTTTTCATGAACACTGAATAGATATGATGATGGCATGTGTGACCTCTGTTAAGTACAAAGTCAGGTTTAATTCCCAAGAGACAGAAGTTGTTGTTCCCACCAAGGGTTTAAGGCAGGGAGACCCTATCTCCCCATACTTGTTCCTCTTATGTCCGGAAGGTCTCTCTAGTTTATTGCAGTATGAAGAAGCAGCTGGTGGCATTGAAGGATTCAAAGTGTGCAGAAATGCACCATCAGCATCACATCTCTTTTTTGCTGATGATTCTTTGATTCTTATGACAGCAGATACCTTAAATGCAGCTTCCTTACATCACGCTCTAGAAACCTATTGCCAGAGCTCGGGACAGATGGTGAGTTTGAACAAATCAAGTGTCTTTTTCAGTCCAAACACCTCGGCTGTATCCAGGACTGAAATTTGTCAAATCCTTAATATTGATACTGAAGCATTATCAGATAAGTACCTTGGATTGCCTGCAATGGTGGGTGCAGACCGAAGTGATTGCTTCAGGCACTTCTGTGAAAGAATCAAGGAAAGATTAAGAGGATGGATGGAGAAACAACTATCCATAGGAGGTAAGGAAATACTTATTAAATCTGTTGCCCAAGCAATACCAGTTTTTGCAATTTCTGTATTTAGTATTCCTAAAGGGATCTATAAGGAGATCGCAGATATGATTGCGGAATTTTGGTGGGGAGATGAGGAGGATCATAAAAGGATGCATTGGTATACGTGGTGGAAAATGTGCTACCCTAAAAATGAAGGTGGTATGGGATTCAGGGATCTGTACTCTTTTAACTTGGCAATGCTCTCAAAGCAATGTTGGAGCCTTATTACTAACCCAGAATCCCTTTGTGCTCGGGTGTTAAAGGCAAAATATTATCCGAATGTCGACTTACTTCATGCAACACTTAAAAATGGTGCATCATTCACATGGCAGAGTGTGATGAAGGGACTGGAGACTTTCAAGCTAGGGTATATCTGGCGCATTGGTACTGGAGAACATGTAAACATATGGCAAGATCCTTGGGTACCAGCAAGCCCAGATCGAAAGGTAATCTCGAGCTGAGGTCAATCTATCCTAACTTCAGTTAGCGAGTTGATGGATTCCTATGCAGGAACATGGGATGAGGAGCTGATAAGATCTATCTTTAATCCAGTTGGTGTTCAAAGGATATTGCAGATCCCAATCAATACTAGCTCCTTTGATGACTTCATTGCGTGGCATCCTGTATGTAATGGGATTTTATCTGTCCAATCATCATATAAAGTTCAATGGGAACGATCTTTCAGGGAACATGCAAATGGGATCGGGCATCCTGCGGGCTCTCAAGCTCCAAAGATTTGGAGGAAACTTTGGAAACTCACGATCCCACGTAAAGTTTCTATCTTTGTTGGCGGGCTCTGCACGGAATAATCCCCTTAAAGTTGATACTTGTGAATCGCCATGTTGGAAGTGAAGGCGGGTGCCCAATATGTCATGGAGCGGCTAAAGATATTAAACACCTTCTGTTCGGTTGCACTCATGCGAAGGAGTTATGGAGAAACTTGGGAATACAAGAAATTGTTGAACAAGCTATGGAGGTGCAGCGATCAGGTTCGGTGGTCCTGGAAAATTTGCTTTTGATGGATGATCGACCGCTTGTTCTGAAGCCGAGCTTAGATATCAAACATGTGATTGCGGTGGGGGATGGTATCTCTGGTGGATCCGTCGTGAGCTTACACATAATGGTTCACCTCCGCCTCCCTCCAGATGGTCTATGTCAGTGATGTCAATCGCAAACTATTTCTAGGAAGCAAATCAAAACCCCAAGAGAACCATATTCAGAGATGGCTGAAGCCTGATCCGAAGTTTGTAAAAGTAAATGTCGATGCGGCCTTCTTTGAGAATGAGAGGGCGGGGGCAACAGCCGCAGTAATCGAGATGATAAAGGTAATTTCTTGGCAGCCCAATGTAAATTCATATCCCATGCTGCAGATGTTGTAACCTCTGAAGCTCAAGCAATGAGGGATGTACTTGTGTTGGAAAATTCTTTGGGGTTCCCTAGAGTGGAAGCTGAATCAGACTCGACAACGGTGATTGAACAGTGCTCGGGTCAAACCAGATGGTGGGATGCAGCGGCAGTCATCTTCACGGAATATGTGGAAGTTTCATCGCTTATTGGGAAGGTTAGCTTCAAGCATATGGTCGTGATTCGAACCAAGTAGCTCATGTGCTAGCAAATTATTGTTATTGTAATAAGATTAATAGGAGTTGGGCTAACGAACCTCCAGACTATGTTATACCCAAACTCTTGGATGATATAATCCCGTTTTAAATCGTAATAAAGCTAGCCATGGCCTTCCCTCAAAAAAATACTTCTTTTAAAAATAGAGGGTCGTATTAATTAAGTAGAGAAAACATTGTTCGTACAATCATACAAGGCCACATTCAATACGCAGGTTGGCATTGTACCTTGCATAACCCCACCACACAACTCTCTACGGCCTAAACTGGGCAAGACTATGAGCTAAACTATTGTCCCTTCTAACTACTTTGCAAACTTTAACTTCTCTATTCCCTTGTTTGATGGCATGAATTTCCTTTGTAACCGCTCCAATTTTTGATCTATCAACAGACGAGGGGTCGAGCGCCTTTGCCACCGGACTGCAATCTGTCTTAATGATTAAGGGTATATCCGTACCCGATACCACCTTCGCAGTCCTTCTATACAAGCCATGGCTCCCGCACAGCCTGCTCCATTGCACCGGTATATAATCCCAAGCTCATTAAATAATTCTTCCATTATGATCTCGAACCTCAGCGCCCCACGCTCCACTCCTACTTTCCTCCAAGAAACCTCCATCAACATTGACCTTGGCCCACCCAAGCTCTGGCTTTTGTAAGAAAAAGGGTTTCCCCCCGCTTTGTATTACAAAGCAACCACCGATACATCCAGATAGGTGCTGGGGCCACAGCACAAACAAGCCCAAAAAACAAAGGAAAAAGGAAGAGAAACAAATGCCAACAACGGCAGATCAACGAACAAAGATGACCGGCGACCGCTACACCCTCCGAAGAAGTACCACCACGTTCCCAGCACCCGAAGTGCCGCGTACCAAGCAACACCTTCAAGAAGGAGGCGACGACGACGCCGCTGCTGCCCGGACTAGTCCTAGGGTTTCCCCCGGTACGCGGGAGGTAGTGAGGGGAAGGGTGTTGGGGAACTTAGTAATTTCAAAAAAATTCCTACGCACACGCAAGATCATGGTGATGCATAGCAACGAGAGGGGAGAGTGTTGTCTACGTACCCTTGTAGACCGTAAGCGGAAGCGTTTATCAACGCGGTTGATGTAGTCGTACACCTTCACGATCTGTCCTGATCAAGTACCGAACGTACGGCACCTCCGCGTTCAGCACACGTTCAGCTCGATGACGTCCTCGCCTTCTTGATCCAGCAAGAGGGGCGAAGTAGTAGATGAGTTCCGACAGCACGACGGCGTGGTGACGGTGTTGGTGAAGAACAATCTCCGTAGGGCTTCGCCTAAGCACTACAAAAACTATGACGGAGGATAAACTAGAGGGGACGGGGTTGCCGGCACACGGCTTGGTGTTTCTTGATGTATCTTGGGTGCTAGCCCTACCCCTCTATTTATATGTTCAGGCTTGGGGTCGAAACTTGGAGTAAAAGCCTCCACAAAGTCGGTTTCACCCGAAAGGCAAGAGTCCTTCTCGGACTCCAGGGCCAGACGCCAGGGTTCCCGGCGTGTGGACCCAAACGCTAGGGACCCTGGCGTCTGGCCCCTGGACTCCGCAAAACTTCCGTTTGCGCTTTCCAAAAACCTTGTGGGCTTTCCCCTTTGGCCCAAATAAAGTGTTCTCGTTCCCAAACATTTCGGAAAACATCCGAAACCTCTTCCGGTGAATTCTGGAACCCTTCCGGAGACTAAACACTATTATCCCATATATCAATCTTTATCTCCGGACCATTCCGGAGTTCCTCGTCATGTTCGTGATCTTATCCGGGACTCCGAACAACATTCGGTTGCCAACATACATAACTCATATAATACTATATCATCAACGAACGTTAAGTGTGCGGACCCTACAGGTTCGAGAACTATGTAGACATGACCGAGACATCTCTCTGGTCAATAACCAATAGCGGACCCTGGATGCCCATATTGGCTCCTACATATTCTACGAATATCTTTATCGGTCGAACCGCATAACAATATACGTTGTTCCCTTTGTCATCGGTATGTTACTTGCCCGAGATTCGATCGTCGGTATCTCAATACCTAGCTCAATCTCGTTACCAGCAAGTCTCTTTACTCATTCCGTAGTGCATCATCTCATAAATAACTCATTAGTCACATTGCTTGCAAGGCTTAAAGTGATGTGCATTACCGAGAGGGCCTAGAGATACCTCTCCGACAATCGGAGTGACAAATCCTAATGTCGATCTATGCCAACTCAACAAGTACCATCGGAGACACCTGTAGAGCACCTTTATAATCACCCAGTTATGTTGTGATGTTTGGTAGCACACAAAGTGTTCCTCCGGTAATCGGGAGTTGCATAATCTCATAGTCATAGGAACATGTATAAGTCATGAAGAAAGTAATACCAGTAAACTAAAACGATCAAGTGCTAAGCTAACGGAATGGGTCAAGTCAATCACATCATTCTCCTAATGATGTGATCCCGTTAATCAAATGACAACTCATGTCCATGGCTAGGAAACTTAACCATCTTCGATTAACGAGCTAGTCAAGTAGAGGCATACTAGTGACACTATGTTTGTCTATGTATTCACACATTATTATGTTTCCGGTTAATACAATTCTAGCATGAATAATAAGCACTTATCATGAAATAAGGAAATAAATAATAACTTTATTATTGCCTCTAGGGCATATTTCCTTCAGTCTCCCACTTGTACTAGAGTCAATAATCTAGTTCACATCGCCATGTGATTTAACGCCAATAGTTCACATCACCATGTGATTAACACCCATAGTTCACATCGTCATGTGACCAATACCCAAAGGGTTTCCTAGAGTCAATAATCTAGTTCACATCGCTATGTGATTTACACCCATAGAGTACTAAGGTGTGATCATGTTTTGCTTGTGAGAGAAGTTTAGTCAACGGGTCTGCCACATTCAGAGCCGTATGTATTTTGAAAATATTCTATGTCTACAATGTTCTGCGCGGAGCTACACTAGCTAAATGCTCCCACTTTCAATATGTATCCAGATTGAGACTCAGAGTCATCTAGATCGGTGTCAAAGTTTGCATCGACGTAACTTTTACAACGAACCCTTTATCACCTCCATAACTGAGAAATATTTCCTTAGTCCTCTAAGGATAATTTTGACCAATGTTCAGTGATCTACTCCTAGATCACTATTATATCCCTTGCCAAACTCAGGGCAGGGTATACAATAGATCTGGTACATCGCATAGCATACTTTATAGAACCTATGACTAAGGCATAGGGAATGACTTTTCATTCTCTTTCTATTTTCTGCTGTGGTCGGGTTTCGAGTCTTACTCAACTTCACACCTAGCAACACAGGCAAGAACTCCTTCTTTGACTGTTCCATTTTGAACTACTTCAAAATCTTGTCAAGGTATGTACTCATTGAAAAAACTTATCAAGCGTCTTGATATATCTCTATAGATCTTCATGCTCAATATGTAAGCAGCTTCACCGAGGTCTTTCTTTGAAAAACTCCTTTCAAATACTCCTTCATGCTTTTCAGAAAATTCTACATTATTTCCGATCAATAATATGTCATTCACATATACTTATCAGAAAGGCTGTAGTGCTCCCACTCACTTTTGTAAATACAGGCTTCACCGTAAGTCTGTATAAAACTATATGCTTTGATCAACTTATCAATGCGTATATTCCAACTCCGAGATGCTTGCACCAGTCCATAGATGGATCGCTGGAGCTTTGCACACTTTGTTAGCACCTTTAGGATCAACAAATCCGTCTGGTTGCATCATATACAACTCTTCTTTTAAGAAAACCATTAAGGAATGCAGGTTAGACATCCATTTGCCAAATTTCATAAAATGCGGCAATTGCTAACATGATTCCGACAGACTTTTAAGCATCGATACAAGTGAGAAAATCTCATTGTATTCAACATCTTGAACTTGTCGAAAACATTTTTGCTACAATTCGAGCTTTGTAGATAGTAACACTACTATCAGCATCTGTCTTCCTCCTGAAGATCCATTTATTCTCAATGGCTTGCCGATCATGAGGCAATTCCACCAAAGTCCATACTTTGTTTTCATACATGGATCCTATCTCAGATTTCATGGCCTCAAGCCATTTTGCGGAATCTGGGCTCATCATCGCTTCCTCATAGTTCGCAGGTTCATCATGGTCTAGTAACATGACTTCCAGAAGAGGATTACCGTACCACTCTGGTGCGGATCTTACTCTGGTTGACCTACGAGGTTCGGTAGTAACTTGATCTGAAGTTTCATGATCATCATCATTAACTTCCTCACTAATTCGTGTAGGCATCACAGGAACTAATTTCAGTGATGAGCTACTTTCCAATTCGAGATAAGGTACAAATACCTCATCAAGTTCTATTTTCCTTCCACTCACTTCCTTTGAGAGAAACTCCTTCTCTAGAAAGGATCCATTCTCAGCAACGAATATCTTGCCTTCGTATCTGTGATAGAAGGTGTACCCAACAGTTTCTTTTGGGTATCCTATGAAGATTTACTTCTCCGATTTGGGTTCGAGCTTATCATGTTGAAACTTTTTCACATAAGCATCGCAGTCCCAAACTTTAAGAAACGACAGCTTAGGTTTCTCGCCAAGCCACAGTTCATACGGTGTCATTGAAGGAAATATGCCCTAGAGGCAATAATAAAGTTATTATTTATTTCCTTATTTCATGATAAATGTTTATTATTCATGCTAGAATTGTATTAACCGGAAACATGATACATGTGTGAATACATAGACAAACAGAGTGTCACTAGTATGCCTCTACTTGACTAGCTCTTTGATCAAAGATGGTTATGTTTCCTAGCCATAGAAAAAGAGTTGTCATTTGATTAATGGGATCACATCGTTAGGAGAATGATGTGATTGACTTGACCCATTCCGTTAGCTTAGCACTCGATCGTTTAGTATGTTGCTATTGCTTTCTTCATGACTTATACATGTTCCTATGACTATGAGATTATGCAACTCCCGTTTACCGGAGGAACACTTTGTGTGCTACCAAACGTCACAACGTAACTGGGTGATTATAAAGGTGCTCTACAGGTGTCTCCGAAGGTACTTGTTGGGTTGGCGTATTTTGAGATTAGGATTTGTCACTCCAATTGTCGCAGAGGTATCTCTGGGCCCACTCAGTAATGCACATCACTATAAGCCTTGCAAGCATTGTAACTAATGAGTTAGTTGCGGGATGATGTATTACGGAACGAGTAAAGAGACTTGCCGGTAATGAGATTGATTTAGGTATTGAGATACCGACGATCGAATCTCGGGCAAGTAACATACCGATGACAAAGGGAACAACGTATGTTGTTATGCGGTTTGACCGATAAAGATCTTCGTAGAATATGTGGGAGCCAATATGAGCATCCAGGTTCCGCTATTGGTTATTGACCGGAGATGTGTCTCGGTCATGTCTACATTGTTCTCGAACCCGTAGGGTCCGCACACTTAAAGTTTCGATGACAGTTATATTATGAGTTTATATGTTTTGATGTACCGAAGGTTGTCCGGAGTCTCGAAATGGTCGAGACATGAAGATTGATATAGTGGAAGCCTATGTTTGGATATTGGAAGTGTTCCGGGTGAAATCGGAATTTTACCGGAGTACCGGGAGGTTACCGGAACCCCCCGGGGGCTTAATGGGCCATGGTGGGCCTTAGTGGAAGAGAGGAGAGGCGGCCAGGGCAGGGCCACGCGCCCCCCCTTTCCTTCCTCTCTCCCTCCTCTTTCCCCCTCCACTCCTAGTCCAACAAGGAAAATGGAGGGAGTCCTACTCCCGGTGGGAGTAGGACTCCTCCTGGCGCGCCCCTTCTGGCCGGCCGCACCTCTCCCCCTTGTTCCTTTATATACGGGGGCAAGGGGGCACCCTAGGGACACAACAATTGATCGTTTGATCTTTTAGCCGTGTGCGGTGTCCCCCTCCACCATAGTCCACCTCGATAATACTGTAGCGGTGCTTAGGCGAAGCCCTGCGTCGGTAGAACATCATCGTCGTCACCACGCCGTCGTGCTGACGAAACTCTCCCTCAACACTCGCCTGGATCGGATTTCGAGGGACGTCATCGGGCTGAACGTGTGCTGAACTCGGAGGTGCCGTGCGTTCGGTACTTGATCGGTCGGATCGTGAAGACGTACGACTACATCAACCGTGTTGTGCTAACGCTTCCGCTTTCGGTCTACGAGGGTACGTGGACAACACTCTAGCTCCCCTCTCGTTGCTATGCATCAACATGATCTTGCGTGTGCGTAGGAATTTTTTTGAAATTACTACGTTCCCCAACAGTGGCATCCGAGCCATGTTTTATGCGTTGATGTTATATGCAGGAGTAGAACACAAGTAAGTTGTGGGCGATATAAGTCATACTGCTTACCAGCATGTCATACTTTGGTTCGGCGGTATTGTTGGATGAAGCGGCCCGGACCGACATTACGCGTACGCTTACGCGAGACTGGTTCTTCCGACGTGCTTTGCACAGAGGTGGCTGGCGGGTGTCAGTTTCTCCAACTTTAGTTGAACCGAGTGTGGCTACGCCCGGTCCTTGCGAAGGTTAAAACAGCACCAACTTGACAAACTCTCGTTATGGTTTTGATGTGTAGGTGAGAACGGTTCTTGCTAAGCCCGTAGAAGCCACGTAAAACTTGCAACAACAAAGTAGAGGACGTCTAACTTGTTTTTGCAGGGCATGTTGTGATGTGATATGGTCAAGACATGATGCTAAATTTTATTGTATGAGATGATCATGTTTTGTAACCGAGTTATCGGCAACTGGCAGGAGCCATATGGTTGTCGCTTTATTGTATGCAATGCAATCGCCATGTAATGCTTTACTTTATCACTAAGCTGTAGTGATAGTCGTAGAAGCATAAGATTGGCGAGACGACAACGATGCTACGATGGAGATCAAGGTGTCGCGCCGGTGACGATGGTGATCGTGACGGTGCTTCGGAGATGGAGATCATAAGCACAAGATGATGATGACCATATCATATCACTTATATTGATTGCATGTGATGTTTATCTTTTATGCATCTTATCTTGCTTTGTTTGACGGTAGCATTATAAGATGATCCCTCACTAAATTATCAAAGTACAAGTGTTCTCCCTGAGTATGCACTGTTGCGAAAGTTCTTCGTGCTGAGACACCACGTGATGATCGGGTGTGATAGGCTCTACGTTCAAATACAACGGGTGCAAAACAGTTGCACACGCGGAATACTCAGGTTAAACTTGACGAGCCTAGCATATAACAGATATGGCCTCGGAACACTGAGACCGAAAGGTCGAGCGTGAATCATATAGTAGATATGATCAACATAGTGATGTTCACCATTGAAACTACCCCATCTCACGTGATGATCGGACATGGTTTAGTTGATATGGATCACGTGATTACTTAGAAGATTAGAGGGATGTCTATCTAAGTGGGAGTTCTTAAGTAATATGATTAATTGAACTTAAATTATCATGAACTTAGTCCTGATAGTATTTTGCAAATTATGTTGTAGATCAATAGCTCGCGTTGTTGCTTCCCTATGTTTATTTTGATATGTTCCTAGAGAAAAATTATGTTGAAAGATGTTAGTAGCAATGATGCGGATTGGATCCGTGATCTGAGGATTATCCTCATTGCTGCACAGAAGAATTATGTCCTTGATGCACCGCTAGGTGACAGACCTATTGCAGGAGCAGATGTTATGAACGTTTGGCTAGCTCAATATGATGACTACTTGATAGTTTAGTGCACCATGCTTAACAGCTTAGAATCGGGACTTCAAAGACGTTTTGAACGTCATGGACCATATGAGATGTTCTAGGAGTTGAAGTTAATATTTCAAGCAAATACCCGAGTTGAGAGATATGAAGTCTCCAACAAGTTATATAGCTAAAAGATGGAGGAGAATAGCTCAAGCAGTGAGCATGTGCTCAGATTGTCTGGGTACTACAATCGCTTGAATCAAGTGGGAGTTGATCTTCCAGATAAAATAGTGATTGACAGAATTCTCTAGTCACCATCACCAAGTTAGTAGAACTTCGTGATGGACTATAGTATGCAAGGGATGACGAAAGTAATTCCCGAGCTCTTCGCGATGCTGAAATCGACAAAGGTAGAAATCAAGAAAGAGCATCAAGTGTTGATGGTTAACAAGACCACTAGTTTCAAGAAAAGGGCAAAGAGATAGAAGGGGAACTTCAAGAAGAACGGCAAGCAAGTTGCTGCTCAAGTGAAGAAGCCCAAGTCTGGACCTAAGCCTGAGACTGAGTGCTTCTACTTCAAAGGAACTGGTCACTGGAAGCGGAACTGCCCCAAGTATTTGGAGGATAAGAAGGATGGCAAAGTGAACAAAGGTATAGTTGATATACATGTTATTGATGTGTACTTTACTAGTGTTTATAGTAACCCCTCAGTATTTAATACTAGTTCAGTTGCTAAGATTAGTAACTCGAAAGGGGAGTTGCAGAATAAACAGAGACTAGTTAAGGGTGAAGTGACGATGTGTGTTGGAAGTGGTTCCAAGATTGATATGATCATCATCGGAGACTCCCTATACTTTCGGGATTAGTATTGAACCTAAATAAGTGTTATTTGGTGTTTGCGTTGCGCATGAATATGATTTGATCATGTTTATTGCAATACGGTTATTCATTTAAGTTAGAGAACAATTGTTGTTCTGTTTACATGAATAAAAACCTTCTATGGTCATACACGCCAACAAAAATGGTTTGTTGGATCTCGATCGTAGTGATACACATATTCATAATATTGAAGCCAAAAGATGCAAAGTTAATAATGATAGTGCAACTTATTTGTGGCACTGCCGTTTAGGTCATATTGGTGTAAAGCGCATGAAGAAACTCCATGCTGATGGGATTTTGGAATCACTTGATGCTTGTGAACCATGCCTTATGGGCAAGATGACAAAACTCCGTTCTCCGGAACAATGGAGCAAGCAACTGACTTATTGGAAATAATACATACTGATGTATGCAATCCGATGAGTGTTGAGGCTCGCGGTGGGTATCATTATTTTCTGACCTTCACAGATGATTTGAGCAGATATGGGTATATCTACTTGATGAAACACAAGTCTGAAACATTTGAAAAGTTCAAAGAATTTCAGAGTGAAGTAGAAAATCATAGTAACAAGAAAATAAAGTTTCTACGATCTGATCATGGAGGAAAATATTTGAGTTACGAGTTTGGCCTTCAATTAAAACAATGTGGAATAGTTTCACAAACTCATGCCACCTGGAACACCACAATATAATGGTGTGTCTGAACGTCATAACCGTACTTTATTGAATATAGTGCGATCTATGATGTCTCTTACTGATTTACCGCTATTGTTTTGGGGTTATGCTTTAGAGACACCCGCATTCACGTTAAATAGGGCACCATCAAAATCCGCTTAGACGACGCCTTATGAACCGTGGTTTGGCAAGAAACCAAAGTTGTCGTTTCTTAAAGTTTGGGGCTGCAATGCTTATGTGAAAAAGCTTCAACCTGATAAGCTCGAACCCAAATCGGAGAAATGTGTCTTCATAGGATACCCAAAGGAGACTGTTGGGTACACCTTCTATCACAGATCCGAAGGCAAGACTTTTGTTGCTAGATTCGGAATTTTTCTGGAGAAGGAGTTTCTCTCGAAAGAAGTGAGTGGGAGGAAAGTAGATCTTGATGAGGTAATTGTACCTGCTCCCTTATTGGAAAGTAGTTCATCACAGAAATCTGTTCCTGTGACTCCTACACCAATTAGTGAGGAAGCTAATGATGATGATCATGTAACTTCAGATCAAGTTACTACCGAACCTCATAGGTCAACCAGAATGAAATCCGCACCAGAGTGGTACGGTAATCCAGTTCTGGAGGTCATGTTACTTGACCATGACAAACCTACGAACTATGAGGAAGCGATGATGAGCCCAGATTCCGCAAAATGGCTTGAGGCCATGAAATCTGAGATGGGATCCATGTATGAGAACAAAGTGTGGACTTTGGTTGACTTGCCCGGTGATCGGCAAGCCATGGAAAATAAATGGATCTTCAAGAGGAAGACGGACGCTGATAGTAGTGTTACTATCTACAAAGCTAGACTTGTCGGAAAAAGGTTTTTGACAAAGTTCAAGGTGTTGACTACAATGAGATTTTCTCACTCGTAGCGATGCTTAAGTCCGTCCGAATCATGTTAGCAAATTGCCACATTTTATGAAATCTGGCAAATGGATGTCGAAACTACATTCCTTAATGGATTTCTTAAGGAAGAGTTGTATATGATGCAACCAAAAGGTTTTGTCAATCCTAAAGGTGCTAACAAAATATGCAAGCTCCAGCGATCCATCTATGGACTGGTGCAAGCATCTCGGAGTTGGAATATACGCTTTGATAAGTTGATCAAACCATATAGTTTTATACAGACTTGCGGTGAAGCCTGTATTTACAAGAAAGTGAGTGGGAGCACTACAGCATTTCTGATAAGTATATGTGAATGACATATTGTTGATCGGAAATAATGTAGAATTATTCTGGAAAGCATAAAGGAGTATTTGAAAGGAGTTTTTCAAAGAAGAACCTCGGTGAAGCTGCTTACATATTGATCATCAAGATCTATAGAGATAGATCAAGACGCTTGATAAGTTTTTTCAATGAGTACATACCTTGACAAGATTTTGAAGTAGTTCAAAATGGAACAGTCAAAGAAAGAGTTTCTTGCCTGTGTTACAAGGTGTGAAATTGAGTAAGACTCAAAGCCCGACCACGACAAAAGATAGAAAGAGAATGAAAGTCATTCCCTATGCCTCGGCCATAGGTTCTATAAAGTATGCCATGCTGTGTACCAGATCTATTGTATACCCTACACTGATTTTGGCAAGGGAGTACAATAGTGATCTAGGAGTAGATCACTGGACAGCGGTCAAAATTATCCTTAGTGGAATAAGGATATGTTTCTCGATTATGGAAGTGACAAAAGGTTCGTTGTAAAGGGTTACGTCGATGCAAGTTTTGACACTAATCTAGATGACCCTAAGTCTCGGTCTAGATACATATTGAAAGTGGGAGCAATTAGCTAGAGTAGCTCCGTGCAGAGCATTGTAGACATAGAAATTTGCAAAATACTTACGGATCTGAATGTGACAGACCCGTTGACTAAAATTATCTCACAAGCAAAACATGATCACACCTTAGTACTCTTTGGGTGTTAATCACATAGCGATGTGAACTAGATTATTGGCTCTAGTAAACCCTTTGGGTGTTGGTCACATGACAATGTGAACTATGGGTGTTAATCACATGGTGATGTGAACTGTTGATGTTAAATCACATGGCGATGTGAACTAGATTATTGACTCTAGTGCAAGTGGGAGACTGAAGGAAATATGCCCTAGAGGAAATAATAAAGTTATTATTTATTTCCTTATTTCATGATAAATGTTTATTATTCATGCTAGAATTGTATTAACCGGAAACATGATACATGTGTGAACACATAGACAAACAGAGTGTCACTAGTATGCCTCTACTTGACTAGCTCGTTGATCAAAGATGGTTATGTTTCCTAGCCATAGACAAAGAGTTGTCATTTGATTAATGGGATCACATCGTTAGGAGAATGATGTGATTGACTTGACCCACTCCGTTAGCTTAGCACTCGATCGTTTAGTATGTTGCTATTGCTTTCTTCATCACTTATACATGTTCCTATGACTATGAGATTATGCAACTCCCGATTACCGGAGGAACACTTTGTGTGCTACCAAACGTCACAACATAACTGGGTGATTATAAAGGTTCTCTACAGGTGTCTCCGAAGGTACTTGTTGGGTTGGCGTATTTCGAGATTAGGATTTGTCACTCCGATTATCGGAGAGGTATCTCTGGGCCCACTCAGTAATGCACATCACTATAAGCCTTGCAAGCATTGTAACTAATGAGTTAGTTGCGGGATGATGTATTACGGAACGAGTAAAGAGACTTGCCGGTAACGAGATTGAACTAGGTATTGAGATACCGACGATCGAATCTCGGGCAAGTAACATACCAATGACAAAGGGAACAACGTATGTTGTTATGCGGTTTGACCGATAAAGATCTTCGTAGAATATGTGGGAGCCAATATGAGCATCCAGGTTCCGCTATTGGTTATTGACCGGAGACGTGTCTCGGTCATGTCTACATTGTTCTCGAACCCGTAGGGTCCGCACGCTTAAAGTTTCGATGACAGTTATATTATGAGTTTATATGTTGTGATGTACCGAAGGTTGTTCGGAGTCCCGGATGTGATCACGGACATGAAGAGGAGTCTTGAAATGGTCGAGACATGAATATTGATATATTGGAAGCCTATGTTTGGATATCGGAAGTGTTCCAGGTGAAATCGGAATTTTACCGGAGTACCGCGGCCAGGGCAGGGCCTTAGTAGAAGAGAGGAGAGGCGGCCAGGGCAGGGCCGCACGCCCCTCCCTCCTAGTCCGAATAGGACAAGGAGAGGGGGGTGGCGCCCCCCTTTTCTTCCTCTCTCCCTCCTCTTTCCCCCTCCACTACTAGTCCAACAAGGAAAAGGGAGGGAGTCCTACTCCCGGTGGGAGTAGGACTCCTCCTGGCGCGCCCCTTCTGGCCGGCCGCACCTCTCCCCCTTGCTCCTTTATATACGGGGGCAGGGGGGCACCCTAGGGACACAACAATTGATCGTTTGATCTTTTAGCCGTGTGCGGTGCCCCCCTCCACCATAGTCCACCTCGATAATACTGTAGCGGTGCTTAGGTGAAGCCCTGCGTCGGTTGAACATCATCATCGTCACCACGCCGTCGTGCTGACGAAACTCTCCCTCAACACTCGGCTGGATCGGAGTTCGAGGGACGTCATCGGGCTGAACGTGTGCTGAACTCGGAGGTGTCATGCGTTCGGTACTTGATCGGTCGGATCGTGAAGACGTACGACTACATCAACCGTGTTGTGCTAACGCTTCCGCTTTCGATCTACGAGGGTACGTGGACAACACTCTCCCCTCTCGTTGCTATGCATCAACATGATCTTGCGTGTGCGTAGGAATTTTTTTGAAATTACTACGTAACCCAACAGTCATCTCCATGGATTTAGATGGTGCCCTACTTAACGTGAATGTAGCTGTCTCTAACGCATAACCCCAAAACGATACTGGTAGATCAATAAGAGACATCATAGATCACACCATATCTAATAAAGTACGGTTACGACGTTCGGATACACCATTACACTGTGGTGTTCCAGGTGGCGTGAGTAGTGAAACTATTTCACATTGTTTTAACTGAAGGCCAAACTCGTTAACTCAAATATTTTACCTCTGCGATCATATCACAAAAACTTTTATTTTCTTGTTACGATGATTCTCCACTTCACTCTGAAATTCTTTGAACTTTTCAAATGTTTCAGACTTGTGTTTCATCAAGTAGATATACCCATATCTGCTCAAATCATCTGTGAAGGTCAGAAAATAATGATACCCGCCGCGAGCCTCAACACTCATCGAACCGCATACATCAGTATGTATTATTTCCAATAAGTCAGTTGCTCGCTCCATTGTTCCGAAGAACGGAGTTTTAGTCATCTTGCCCATGAGGCATGGTTCGCAAGCATCAAATGATTCATAATCACGTGATTCCAAAAGCCCATTAGCATGGAGTTTCTTCATGCGCTTTACACCAATATGACCTAAACGGCAGTGCCACAAATAAGTTGCATTATCATTATTAACTTTGCATCTTTTGGCTTCAATATTATGAATATGTGTATCACTACGATCGAGATCCAACAAACCATTTTCATTGGGTGTATGACCATAGAAGGTTTTTTTCATGTAAACAGAACAACAATTATTCTCTAATTTAAATGAATAACCGTATTGCAATAAACATGATCAAATCATATTCATGCTCAACGCAAACACCAAATAACATTTATTTAGGTTCAACACTAGTCCTGAAAGTATAGGGAGTGTGCGATGATGATCATATCAATCTTGAAACTACTTCCAATACACATCGTCACTTCACCCTTAACTAGTTTCTGTTCATTCTGCAACTCCTGTTTCGAGTTAATATTCTTAGCAACTGAACCAGTATCAAATACCGAGGGGTTGCTATAAACACTAGTAAAGTACACATCAATAACATGTATATCAAATATACCTTTGTTCACTTTGCCATCCTTTTTATCTGCCAAATACTTGGGGTAGTACCGTTTCCGGTGACCAGTCCATTTGCAGTAGAAGCACTTAGTCTCAGGCTTAGGTCCAGACTTTGGGCTTCTTCACTTGAGCAGCAACTTGCTTGCCGTTCTTCTTGAAGTTCCCCATCTTCCCTTTGCCATTTTTCTTGAAATTAGTGATCTTCTCAACCATCAACACTTGATGTTTTTCTTTGATTTCTACCTTCGCCGATTTTAGCATCGCGAAGAGCTTGGGAATTGTTTTCATCATCCCTTGCATATTATAGTTCATCACGAAGTTCTAGTAACTTGGTGATAGTGACTAGAGAACTTTGTCAATTACTATCTTATCTGGAGGATTAACTCCCACTTGATTCAAGCAATTGTAGTATTCAGACAATCTAAGCACGTGCTCACTGGTTAAGCTATTGTCCTCCATCTTGTAGGCAAAGTACTGTCAGAGGTCTCATACCTCTCAACACGGGCATGAGTATGAAATACCAATTTCAACTCTTGGAACATCTTATATGCTCCGTGGCATTCAAAACATTTTTGAAGTCCCGGTTCTAAGCCGTAAAGCATGGTGCACTAAACTATCAATTAGTCATCATACCGAGCTTTTGTCAAAACGTTCATAATGTATGCATCTGCTCCTGCAATAGTTCTGTCACCTAGCGGTGCATCAAGGACATAATACTTCTGTGCTGCAATGAGGATAATCCTCAGATCACGGAGCTAGTCCGCATCTTTGCTACTAACATCTTTCAACTTATTTTTCTCTAGGAACATATCAAAAATAAACGAGGAACAACATCGCAAGCTATTGTCTACAACGTAGATATGCAAATACTACCAGGACTAAGTTCATGATAAATTAAAGTTCAATTAATCATATTATTAAGAACTCCCACTTAGATAGACATCCCTCTAATCATCTAAGTGATCACATGATCCAAATTAACTACACCATGTCCGATCATCACGTGAGATGGAGTAGTTTTCAATGGTGAACATCACTATGTTGATCATATCTACTATATGATTCATGCTCGACCTTTCGGTCTCCAGTGTTCCGAGGCCATATCTGCATATGCTAGGCTCGTCAAGTTTAACCTGAGTATTCTGCGTGTGCAAAACTGGCTTGCACCCGTTGTAGATGAACGTAGAGCTTATCACACCCGATCATCACATGGTGTCTCGGCACGACGAACTTTGGCAACGGTGCATACTCAGGGAGAACACTTTTATCTTGAAATTTAGTGAGAGATCATCTTATAATGCTACCGTCAATCAAAGCAAAATAAGATGCATAAAGGATAAACATCACATGCAATCAATATAAGTGATATGATATGGCCATCATCATCTTGTGCTTGTGATCTCCATCTCCGAAGCACCGTCATGATCACCATCGTCACCGGCGCGACACCTTGATCTCCATCGTAGCATTGTTGTCGTCTCGCCAACTATTGCTTCTACGACTATCACTACCGCTTAGTGATAAAGTAAAGCAATTACAGGGTGATTGCATTGCATACAATAAAGCGACAACCATATGGATCCTGCCAGTTGCCGATAACTTGGTTACAAAACATGATCATCTTATACAATAAAATATAGCATCATGCCTTGACCATATCACATCACAACATGCCCTGCAAAAACATGTTAGATGTCCTGTACTTTGTTGTTGCAAGTTTTACGTGGCTGCTACGGGCTGAGCAAGAACCGTTCTTACCTACGCATCAAAAACACAACGATATTTCGTCAAGTTAGTGTTGTTTTAACCTTCACAAGGACCGGGCATAGTCACACTCGGTTCAACTAAAGTTGGAGAAACAGACACCCGCCAGCCACCTATGTGCAAAGCATGTCGGTAGAACCAGTCTCGCGTAAGCGTACGCGTAATGTCGGTCCGCGCCGCTTCATCCAACAATACCGCCGAACCAAAGTATGACATGCTGGTAAGCAGTATGACTTGTATCGCCCACAACTCACTTGTGTTCTACTCGTGCATATAACATCTACGCATAAACCTGGCTCTGATACCACTGTTGGGGAATGTAGTAATTTTAAAAAAAATCCTACACACACGCAAGATCATGGTGATGCATAGCAACGAGAGGGGAGAGTGTTGTCTATGTACCCTCGTAGACCGTAAGCGGAAGTGTTTATCAACGCGGTTGATGTAGTCGTACACCTTCACGATCCGTCCCGATCAAGTACCGAACGTACGGCACCTCCGCATTCAGCACACGTTCAGCTCGATGACGTCCTCGCCTTCTTGATCCAGCAAGAGGGGCGAAGTAGTAGATGAGTTTCGACAGCACGACGGCGTGGTGACGGTGTTGGTGAAGAACAATCTTCGTAGGGCTTCGCCTAAGCACTACGAAAACTATGATGATGGATAAACTAGAGGGGACGGGGTTGCCGGCACACGGCTTGGTGTTTCTTGATGTGTCTTGGGTGCTAGCCCTACCCCTCTATTTATATGTTGAGCCTTGGGGTCGAAACTTGGAGTAAGAGCCTCCACAAAGTCGGTTTCACCCAAAAGGCAAGAGTCCTTCTCGGACTCCAGGGCCAGACGCCAGGGTTCCTGGCGTCTGGACCCAGACGCCAGGGACCCTGGCGTCTGGCCCCTGGACTCCGCAAAACTTCCTTTTGCGCTTTCCAAAAACCTTGTGGGCTTTCCCCTTTGGCCCAAATAAAGTGTTCTCGTTCCCAAACATTTCGGGAAACATCCGGAACCTCTTCCGGTGAATTCCGGAACCCTTCCGGAGACTAAACACTATTATCCCATATATCAATCTTTATCTCTGGACCATTCTGGAGTTCCTCGTCATGTCCGTGATCTTATCCGGGACTCCAAACAACATTCGGTTGCCAACATACATAACTCATATAATACTATATCGTCAACGAACGTTAAGCGTGCGGACCCTACGGGTTCGAGAACTATGTAGACATGACTGAGACATCTCTCTCGTCAATAACCAATAGCGGACCCTGGATGCCCATATTGGATCCTACATATTCTACGAAGATCTTTATCGGTCGAACCGCATAACAATATACGTTGCTCCCTTTGTCATCGGTATGTTACTTGCCCGAGATTCGATCGTCAGTATCTCAATACCTAGCTCAATCTCGTTACCGGCAAGTCTCTTTACTCGTTCCGTAGTGCATCATCTCGTAACTAACTCATTAGTCACATTGCTTGCAAGGCTTAAAGTGATGTGCATTACCGAGAGGGCCCAGAGATACTTCTCCGACAATCGGAGTGACAAATCCTAATCTCGATCTATGCCAACTCAACAAGTACCATCGGAGACACCTGTAGAGCACCTTTATAATCACCCAGTTACGTTGTGACGTTTGGTAGCACACAAAGTGTTCCTCCGGTAATCGGGAGTTGCATAATCTCATAGTCATAGGTGTTGGGGATCGTAGCAGAATTTTAAAATTTCCTACGCATCACCAAGATCCATCTATGGAGTATACTAGCAACGAGGGGAAAGGAGTGCATCTACATACCCTTGTAGATCGCGAGCGGAAGCGTTCCAGTGAACGAGGTTGATGGAGTCGTACTCGCCGTGATCCAAATCACCGATGACCGAGTGTCGAACGGACGGCACCTCCGCGTCCAATGAACGAGGTTGATGGAGTCGTACTCGCAGTGACGTCTCCTCCTTCTTGATCCAGCAAGGGGGAAGGAGAGGTTGATGGAGATCTAGCAGCACGGCGGCGTGGTGGTGGATGTAGCGGGATCTCGGCAGGGCTTCGCCAAGCTTCTGCGAGAGGGAGAGGTGTTGCAGGGGGAGAGGGAGGCGCCAGGGGCTGTGGTATTGCTGCCCTCCCTCCCCCCACTATATATAGGCCCCCTGGGAGGGGGGGCGCCGGCCTGGATCCCATCTCAAGAGGGGGGGGGGGGCGGCGGCCAGGGGGGAGACTTGCCCCCCAAGGCAAGTGGGGCGCCCCCCACCCCAGGGTTTCCAACCCTAGGCGCAGGGGGGAGGCCCATGGGGGGCGCCCCAGCCCACTAAGGGCTGGTTCCCTTCCCACTTCAGCCCATGGGGCCCTCCGGGATAGGTGGCCCCACCCGATGGACCCCCGGGACCCTTCCGGTGGTCCCGGTACAATACCGATAACCCCCGAAACTTTCCCGGTGGCCGAAACTTGACTTCCTATATATAATTCTTCACCTCCGGACCATTCCGGAACTCCTCGTGACGTTCGGGATCTCATCCGGGACTCCAAACAACTTTCGGGTTTCCGCATACTCATATCTCTACAACCCTAGTGTCACCGAACCTTAAGTGTGTAGACCCTACGGGTTCGGGAGACATGCAGACATGACTGAGACGCCTCTCCGGTCAATAACCAACAGCGGGATCTGGATACCCATGTTGGCTCCCACATGTTCCACGATGATCTCATCGGATGAACCACGATGTCGAGGATTCAATCAATCCCGTATACAATTCCCTTTGTCAATCGATATGTTACTTGCCCGAGATTCGATCGTCGGTATCCCAATACCTTGTTCAATCTCGTTACCGGCAAGTCTCTTTACTCGTACCGTAATGCATGATCCCGTGACTAACTCCTTAGTCACATTGAGCTCATTATGATGATGCATTACCGAGTGGGCCCAGAGATACCTCTCCGTCATACGGAGTGACAAATCCCAGTCTCGATCCGTGCCAACCCAACAGACACTTTCGGAGATACCCGTAGTGTACCTTTATAGTCACCCAGTTACGTTGTGACGTTTGGCACACCCAAAGCACTCCTACGGTATCCGGGAGTTACACGATCTCATGGTCTAAGGAAAAGATACTTGACATTGGAAAAGCTCTAGCAAACGAACTACACGATCTTTGAGCTATGCTTAGGATTGGGTCTTGTCCATCACATCATTCTCCTAATGATGTGATCCCGTTATCAATGACATCCAATGTCCATAGTCAGGAAACCATGACTATCTGTTGATCAACGAGCTAGTCAACTAGAGGCTTACTAGGGACACGTTGTGGTCTATGTATTCACACATGTATTACGATTTCTGGATAACACAATTATAGCATGAACAATAGACAATTATCATGAACAAAGAAATATAATAATAACCATTTATTATTGCCTCTAGGGCATATTTCCAACAATAGGAACATGTATAAGTCATGAAGAAAGCAATAGCAGTAAACTAAAACGATCAAGTGCTAAGCTAACGGAATGGGTCAAGTCAATCACATCATTCTCCTAATGATGTGATCCCGTTAATCATATGACAACTCATGTCCATGGCTAGGAAACTTAACCATCTTCGATTAACGAGCTAGTCAAGTAGAGGCATACTAGTGACACTATGTTTGTCTATGTATTCACACATGTATTATGTTTCCGGTTAATACAATTCTAGCATGAATAATAAACATTTATCATGAAATAAGGAAATAAATAATAACTTTATTATTGCCTCTAGGGCATATTTCCTTCAAAGGGGTGTACCCGACGCCCTTCAGGAAGGTCCAGCGGCACCCACAGGCATCGCCGCGTCGGGGCCGGACGAGCAGCCAGAGATTTCTCCCGACCCAAACCCCCACCACCACCCCCGACGAATCATAGTGCACCGCCCATCACGCCGCCCACCAACATGTGCCACCACGGTCACTGAATCAACTTCGCCGTCTCCCTGAGGTCACCGACACGAGACCTGGAGGACGGGAGAAGGGAGAGTGGCCACGGAGGCATCCGCAACATCGCCGACGTGAGGGGACAACCACCACTGCCACCGCGGAGCCGGCCGGATGCACGGACAAGGGGCCTGCCAGGCGCCGAGGCCCGGCCGGACCCAAAAGGGTCCGAACAGCTCCTGCCGTCACGCTGCAGCTCACCGGCCGACGAAGCCGCCACCTCCCGCAGACCACCAACACTTCACCACCAACCAGGGAGCAGCGTCGCCATGCACCGAGTCGCCGGCCCGCCCTAGCCCAGATGGAGCCCGAAAGGGCCCAGATCTGGGCCGCGCGGGCGCCGCCGGCCGCCAGCACCGCCACGCCGCCCTGCGGCAAATGGTCGCGCCGCCGCACCGAGTACCACGAAGCTCGCCGGAATCCCGCCGCCGAACCACACCGCAGCTAGCCGAGCTACACCGCCGCCATCGGGAGGCCCGTGCGCCCCCCATGAGCGTGCGGGGAAGGGACGGCCCGCCGCTGCCAGCGCCGCGCGAGCCGGGCCTGGCGGATCCAGCCGGCGGCGGCGGGGAGGAAGATGGACGGGGAGGGGGCCGAAGGAGAGGAGGCAGGGGCCCGCCCATCGCCCGCGGGGGGGGGGGGGGGCGAGCGGGCGGACGGGAGCGCGGGGGAGGGGGAGGGGGAGAGGGTGACGGGGTGCGCGCGGCCGGCGGCCGGCGGCGGCGGCGGGGGGAGGGTGGAACCCTAGTCGCGGGAGCGAGGGAGCGGGAGGGCAATCTAGTTTTTTTTTCAAGCTCTGGCTTTTGCCATCCTTTTTCCTTTGTATTATCTTGTTGTTGCAAGTTTGGTAATTTAACCATAGGACTTTTCCCTTTTTGATCTATCTCGGAATTTCCATCCATAATCATGTTGAGGCTTACAAGGCAATTTTGCTGAAAATGAGCAGAAATACTTTAAAGTGAACTTCTACATAAACAATAGGCACGTACCAATACTTGTACACTTTAAACACACATAAGGCACTAAGAAGTACTAATAAGCCAAATAAATTAGTACTCCCTCGGTCTTATATTAGTTAGTTTTTTTTTTGCGAGGTAGCATTCATGCTTTGCTAGTTAATACATCATACTTTACACTATCCATACTTTTTGAAAAGGATCGGATTATCCGGCTAGAAAAAAAGGGATTATCCTACGGTGTCATCTATTGGTAATACCATATCCTATACTGTATCCTTTTAGTCGGACTCGGATTTGTATCGGATTGTGTTGGATGTCAAAAATACCTTATAATATCATATTAAAATGGATTCAAAAACAATTTCGGCCGGAAATTATGCTAACCACTTTAACGCTTATGGCTCAGTCAAGCCAACTAGTGAAATGTTCATATTTGTTGCAGATTTCCCCAAAAAAAATGAAAAATTGCGACTTCCTGTTGGAATTTTGAATTTTCCAGTTATAAACTCAGTTATATATTAACTTTATAACAATCGCGGTAGGGATTTTGAAATCAAAGTCGAAACCTTCAGAGAAAAACGTTGGACTCCAAATAACATAGAAACTCAAATTATTCAGTTCAAACAACATATAACCTCGAATTATTTGTTCCAAATTGCATATTGGTTTAAAGTGTTGAAAATTAGATGATAGAAGTTTGTTGCTAGGGAGAAAAGGGTTTTTCAAATAGACAACAACGATTTCTTTTTAGACAGATCGAAGTATTATGATGCTACAGATCAGAACTGTTGTGCAGAAAAATTACAACTATGGTTGATTTTACTGTTAGTCGCGAAAACTAGGTTATCTCAGTAGTTCCTTGGAACTTTTATTTGGAGGGCCCCCTACAACGGTCTAATCTACCTACCCTCTTGGTGGGATAACGCAATTTCAAGAAATAAATTCACATTGGTGTTACAGTTCAACGTAATTTATGCAAAAATTAAGTGTTATGAACAATCGATCATGCATATTGGAGAATTGCATTCACGTGTTACTGTCGTGTGGAAAAAGAAAACCCCTGGAAGAACCACATAACAATGTCTACAGGCCATGTTTGAGCACCACCCACACCAGGCCATGTTCAAATACTTCTGGGCTCTAATTTGAGTGCATTCGTTCAATGCAAGCAATCAGAAGAACAATACAGAGAACTGCTTCGATCGCCAACATGATCAAAGGCAAGATAAAAAATATACTTACACAGGTAAACCATTTCTCAATTTAAACATCTAGGTAGTAAAAGATTCATGATCACCAGCACTTAAGATATGAGCTCCCCCTACGAAATATCCACAACACAACATACTCATACTCCACAAATCTGTAGATTGGTAACATCTGTGATCGCTACAAACTTAACATTCTACAGTAACTGCCGCAGGGCGGTTGCGAAGAAATGACAGTCATCGAACATAACACTACCAACATGGCAAATTCTATATGCCTACAAAAGCACTATCCTCTTGGAGGGTGGTATACCCCTCACCGCCTGGTCATGTATTCCAGGCTTCCCAGCAGCAAGTAAACACTTCAACGCCACAATGTCGAATTACAAGAGCTCCTAGCACATGGAGTACTCGATACTAGCAGTGGATCAATCTACAGTCGTGAATACATGTAACTAACTAAATAAAATCCAGTACTTATCCGCGGCCATAAACTTCAGCAAAGAGTCGGCTCTTGTATTTGTCGTGTCCATCTTAACACATCCGTTCAAGGTTATGTCTGTCAATAAAAAAACCAAAATTCAATTAGATTAGCAGCATATACAAGTACTTTAATGAGGACATGGAGATGTTTGTCAATATTAAGCATCCAATGTTATGAACATGTATGTATTGATATATGTAGAGTAGTATTATGCTGCCAATATGTTAAGGGTCACTACCATGCCACTGCAACTACTAGATCAGCGAGAGGGATTTTGAAGATGAAGAGTAGAGTGGGAAGGGCTGTGTGGAACCTCAGACCTGATGGGGAATACAACGATTGAAACTCAACATATATAGAGCGTAATTCTTCTTGCTCCGTGTAACAGCCTAATTTGGAAAGGCTACGGGCCTCAAAGGTGCAAATTCAATGTACATGGTAGCTAGCTCAAAATGGACTTATAATTTCAGCACAATCGATGGTAAAAGATGGCATAATCAGTAATTATCCCATATATGGAGACCATCTTGAGATCACTAACCCCATATATTCACATGCATTAGACTATGAAGAGTGGTGGACAGAACAAAGCATGACAATCCACACTCCACAGGGCACAAAAGAATGGTATAAACAATGGAACTAGTGGCATTTGTCATTATGGAATCGACTCCCCGACAGTAGTATTCTTCAGTTTTATTGCACAAGAAACACCAATATAATGGACGCAGTTGTTCTAGTCTCGAGCACACGTGAGCTCGTGAGCTCGTTATCTGTGCTGCTGGTTCGATTTTTGGGGTTCGGTGCATTAAATTCCTGTGCCCTGTTGGAGTTCGCCCATAAATAAGTAAAACCCGGAATACAGGAGAGACATATGGGCTACGTGGGCCAGGACATGTGACGGGAAGAAGTCACCATGAGCCGCGGGATACTCAAGCCGTGGCTCGGGACATCAATTCCGTTGTGATCCGTGGATCAAAAAACATGCTTTACGTCATCTGGCTCTGCTTAGTAGTAAATGCTGTAGGGACGTCTGGCTGCACAGCGGAGTTGTTGCTCGAGAAATACTCAAACGGCGCAAGGAAATGGAGTTCTTGTTACAGCCGATTAAGAGGTGCTGATTTAGGCATGTGAAATCCATTGATTTACGGAGCCGTTTCTATCCAATCTTTCGCATCATACAAGATTTGGTGGAGCAGGACCACGGGGGTGGAGGTCAACGAGAACAACGTCGGCATGGTGCCGCTACACTACCCTGTGGTGCAGCCAACCGGAGATCTCCTGACACCCATAGATGCAGTGAGTGCAGATGGCCAGATCTGTACCGCAGAGGTGCCTGCCCAAGGAGCCGAACAGCCACAAGAGTCTGAGCATTCTATTGATCAGATTGACCCAAAAACTCCAGCGTTGATGCGAAGGAATGGTTAGTGCTACAGTTGTAGTATTGCAGTGTTCTGATGCTGGATTTCAGATTCATAGATATATTGCAACCACTGGCAGCTGGTGTAGCTATATTTCAGATTCAGAGCTATAAGATATATATTGACGGGGGAGTGTTACACCCTGAATGTTAAGTTACATGTCCTGCAAATGGAATTGGTTTTGGTAGCTATTGTTGTATGAAATAATGGTATAACCTATGCCACAAGACAAAAGCAGTGTAGAATGTCAATTGAAAAAAAATTGCATCAAAAAAAGGAATGAATATGGGACAAAATTTAGTTATGGCAGGAATGATGTGTGTGCTCCGGTACCGTGGTAGAGAGATAGTATGTAATCGGTTAAACGATGTGATCACTAGATTCTAGGTAGCATGCTAGTTCGAGAATTTGCTCATGAGCGCTCTTCCATGCAGGGTGAGGATCAGGGCTGCTGCACCAGGGAGGACACCCTGTCCTGGCCGCATCAGTGCATTAGAGAAAGCAATCTATGGTTTTGCAGAGAGCCCAGGTGACAATGAGATAGTACCCACATTAGGGATAAGTTTTGATTCCCTGGACCGTGGCTCATGACGTCTGTTGCTTTCCTGATCCATGGATCAGCAAACACACTTTCCGTTCAATGGGGGACAGAGATGGAGTAAATGGGAGAATGGTTGGTAGGTGCTAAAAAAACAAAGGGATAATGGTTGGTAGTTGGGATCATATCCTACCTTCGGCGGCTGCATTTTTCGAGTACCAATTGCGGGCGCGTTGTAGATTAGGTTCAGGCGGCAGGCGGAGAGGCACGCTTACACCGAAGGTGAACATGGAGTTCCTGATGCAGCCGATTCAAAGGTTACTCACTTAATCTTTTTGGGCATGCTGTATACTTGGCTGTGCTTATCGGTCCTAGTATCAATCCACCCATAACTCATATGGTTGTGCAGAGTGACGGTGCTGGAGGAGGTGAACAGCAGGGAAATTCTGATGGAGCCACTGCATTATCTAGGTGTGTCTGCAGTGGACGTCCATCAACCGCTGCGGACGCCGGCATTAAGCGTCAAGGGTCAGATATGTGCGCCGGGCGACGTGATAAGTGCTGGAAGGCAAGAATCCCCACATGGGCCTATACGTCCTGGGCTGTCAATCTCAAGGCAAAAGGACAGCGATACCATGCGCACCGGTGCTCGTGCACAGAAGAGCACTTCCGCAATATAATTCACAGATAATCATATAAACTATCAAAAATACTTGCTAAAGATTGCACTTGCGAAACAAGTTACTTTGAGGATAAAGAAAGAGACAAAAATCTTACTAGAACATCAACATGTGTGAATGCACTTCGATAAAAATGTCATGGCACAACACCACATGCAAGTATATATTAGCTGTGAATTAAATGAAGATCTGTTCTATAATAATACCATCATAGTTTACTGGAATAATCAAATTAAATTTCTATTTGCTATCTTGACTAAAATAAGAATCAATTTTATGAAACAGATAAATAGGCAGATAAAATAAGACAATAAATTTATATGTAACAGATAAACAGGCAGATAAATAACTAGTGCAATTAAATAAGAGATACCCCAGAACCCAGCCCTTTGAAATTTGAGGCCTATCACTTACGGTGGGTTTTGAATGATAAATTCAAAGCTTCCCGGTCATAATAATCATGGCAACGACTGAACATGGACAATGCATTCTAGGTTTCCGCTGATGATATCTCCGTATGGATCTGATTGGTCAAATGGCAACTTGTTTTACCAAAGAGATCAGTGTTAAATGCAAATACTTTTAGGAAAGCTAACATCTATCAACATGCCGAGTAACCAAACTTTCTTGTAGGTCTAACTGGGATGTACGACAAAATGGTTTGGTATAAAGTTATCAACACCAAAAGTGTTACTCGGTTACATGTATAAATGACCGCGACACAAATAAAAAACTCGCAAGTTATCAGGATTCATGAAACTAGAAACAGCATGCTCATAAAAAACATATAACGTGGCACCAATAGGTGGACAGAGAAGAGGGTGGGTATATACCTCAACAACACAACCACATAACCCTCTACTTCATCTTCATCCTCCACTGCCTCAGTATCATAGTGGGTAAGGTGACGAAACAACATGTTGCAATACCACCCATTAACCCCACATCCCTCACTATTGAACCAATCCGTTCCCTCTGACATCCTTCCACACCCAACAGACCCACCACCTTATCATAATCAATTGCGAGCAGCATGAAGGCGGCCGAAACGAGGACTCCAATCATGGCAGGGTCCTTGAGCATCGACAGAAAAGAAAAATCAGTACGAGATCATATTGTATGCTCTGAAGATAGACAGGCGCATAGGCATTTACATATAAGGGCACCCGCTTTTGAATTCAGGAAAACAATGGGTCTCAATTTCTAATTTGGAATTGGCAACTTAATTTAAACACACACATGTAAAATCGGTCGGTTATTTATTTATTTTCGAAGCAAATCGGGTCATACGTACATATTCAGAGGCGAAAGGGAAGTTCTTCCGCGATACCTTGTTGGCGTCGGTGGTGTCGTACGGGGAGCGCAAGGAGCGCGAGGAGCGCGCGCCGACGAGGAACGTGGAAACGGGGGTGAGACACAGAACGATGTAGGCGCAGACCCAGGACGCCGCCCAGAGCGCGGGGGGAATCTCGAGCTGACCCAGGGCAAGACGCGCGATGACCAAGGCGAGGTACACCGCGCAGAGAACCCAGAGCAGCCCGCAATGCAGGAAGATGAGCGCGTCGAACCTGGCGAGGAACAAACGCCTGCGCGCCGACGCCGGCATCTCCGGCTCGGGGACGGTCATGGGGGCGGAACCCTAGGCGGCAGGCGGCGGTGGGTAGGTTGGGTTTAGCGGCAGTGAGGAGGAAGACGGGGATCGCTTTGGGGGTTTCAGCGGCCAAACGGGCCGGGCCAGCCAGGCCAGCGCGCGAGCACGCCGGCACGGCACGGGCTAAACGGGCCGTGCCCGGCGCGCGGCACGCTGGAGCGGCATGGCCCTTCTGGTAACGTAAAAATGGATAAAAAGGATGTATCTAGAACAAAGAACAAAGTGAGTATTATATATAAATATAATATGGTCTAATAGGCCTAAAAATCAGCCCAACAGATTGAAAATGTGCAGCCCAGCGTGTCAGCCCGTTTACTAACTAGGTCGTGCCTGGGCTTGAAGGTGCAACACGTGGGCTGGCACGACACGCCCGCTAGGTCGTGCCTGGGCTTGAAGGTGCAGCACGTGGGCTGGCACGACACGCCCGCTTAGTAAACATGCCCTCATGGGTCGTGTCGTGCGTGGCACAATTAGCGTAGGTCATAGCTCGCCAAACAAGCCGGCCCTGCCCGGCACGGCCCGGCCGATTGTAATCGTGTCTGGCACAGCCTGGCCCGCCTAGGCACGATTATTATACGGGCCTTGCCGTGCCGGCCCGTGTGCTGCAGCCTGCGGCCCAGGCACGGCCCGGCTGCTAATCGGGCTGGCCCACCGACACGCCAGGCACGCTAGTCTGACTGCTATTTTGCGCACTGGGCGTTTTTAGTCTATTTTTACATGTTGGGCCATATAGAGATATATAAAAAATAAAAAAAGATAATTAGGCGGGCCATGCTGTGCTGGCCCGCGTGCTCAGCCTAGCACCCCAAACACGGCCCAGTGCATGCAGCGTGCCGGGCCCGGCCCGTTTAGCCCTTGTCGTGTCTGGCCCATGGCGGGCCCTGTCGGCGTGCTCGCGGGCCGGCCTGGTTGGCCCGGCCCATTTGGCCAACTATAGCATAGGTCGGGTCGGGCCATGCCGGGCCGGCCCGTTTGGCCAGGTTTGGTTGATTGGGTCCCAAACGGGTCCTTACGGTGTGAGTGTGACTGCGGCCTAGGTCAGCATTTATTGGAAAACTCTTGAAAACACTCGAGTGATCTTTTCTCCCCGTTAACCGCCTCCTTGCACGCCACGTGCGCCCCCCCCCCCCCACACACAACAAACTGCTCCTCAATCTTATCCTCTTACGTAGCTCTCTCCACACATTTCTTTCTCCCCCCTTCGTCTCATCACGCATAGCTAGAGGATAGGCTCACATGGCAGGAGCGTCGCATGATGATCCTCCGCCTAAAAACACTGATGTTGCAATCAGAGGGGCGACACAACCATTGCAACAGCACAAATGTTGCAAGATCCAGGGATGGCGACTCCAACCATCGCGGCTGCAAGGTTCCCATGCGCCACCGTCGCGTGTGTTGCAATCTGAGGCCTACCACTTACGATGGATTTCAATGAATAACTACCAAATAACAATAAATCACAGGAAATGAGAGAACATGAACACCACATACCGAGTTTTTGCTGGTGATCTATCAGTAGGCATCTGATTGGTCAACTGACAGTTCGAACCAAGGGAGATCAGTACTGAATGTAAATATCTAACATCTATCAACAACTTAGAAAAAAAATCTCTCTTGTAGGACTAACTGGGATGCATGACAGAATGATTTGACATAAAGTTATAAACACCTTCAGTGTTGCTCAGTTACATTTATAAATGATTGCAACACAGGAATCTATAGTTTATCAGGATTCATGAAACTGGAAACCTCATGCTTATAAGAAAGGTGCGTGCAAATAGTTTAGAAGAAGCAAACATCTTTTGTTTTAATCTCACTATCTGCACAGATAGAAACAATGCAACATAAAATTATTTTTGCCCCTCTCTAATAATATCGATGATCATTTCACAATAAAGGCATACATTAGAATTACAGCAGTTGGCCACTCAGCACAAATGAAGGTTGAGGCTAACCCCAATGTTTGTCATAAATGCAAATATGCAGCTACCAGAGGGAATAGGAAAATACTCATTGTTTTAACATATAACAGTACTCATGTTAACAAACAACAACCAAGAATCCTACAACTATGAAAAATGATTGAAAATTCACAACATTGGGGAACACTGGATTCATGTTATTAGGAGTCTGATAATGCACACAAAATATACACATTAGCTGAAAAAAATATGGCTCTGAGGTATAGGGAAGGTATATACCTCGACATTGTGCGACATGAGTCATGTTTTTTGATACGTCCATTTTGCATCATGCTTTTATATTGATATTTATTGCATTATGGGCTGTTATTTCCTATTTTGGTACAATACTAATGACCCACAAGTATAGGGGATCAATTGTAGCTATTTTCGATAAGTAAGAGTGTCGAACCCAATGAGGAGCAGAAGGAAATGACAAGTGGTTTTCAGTAATATAATGTCTGCAAGTGCTGAAATTGTAAGTAGCAGAGTAGTTTGATAGCAAGATAATTTATAACGAGCAAATAACGATAGTAGTAACAAAAGTGCAGCAAGGTAGCCCAATTCTTTTGAGGCAAAGGACAGGCTAAAACGGTCTCTTATGATAAGCAAAGCGTTCTTGAGGATACACGGGAATTTCATCTAGTCACTTTCACCATGTTGGTTCGATTTGTGTTCGCTACTTTGATAATTTGATATGTGGGTGGACTGGTGCTTAGGTGCTGTTCTTACTTTAACAAGCCTCCTACTTATGATTAACCCTCCCGCAAGCATCCGCAACTACGAGAAAAGTATGAAGAATAAATTCTAACCATAGCATTAAACTTTTGGATCCAATCGGTCCCTTACGGAATAGCGCATAAACTGGGGTTTAAGCTTCTGTCACTCTAGCAACCCACCATCTAATTGCTACTCCACAATGCATTCCCTTAGGCCCAGATATGGTGAAGTGTCATGTAGTCGACGTTCACATGACACCACTAAGGGAATCACAACATACATACTATCAAAATATCGAACACATATCAAATTCACATGATTACTTGCAACATGATTTCTCCCGTGACCTCAAGAACAAAAGTAACTACTCACAAATGATAATCATGCTCAAGATTAGAGGAGTATTATATAGCATATCGGATCTGAACATATAATCTTCCACCAAATAAACCATATAGTAATCAACTACTCCCTCCGTTCAGAATTATTTGTCTCGGAAATGGATATATCAAGAACTAAAATACGTCTAGATACATCCATTTCTGCGACAAGTAATTCCGAACGGAGGGAGTACAAGATGTAATCAACACTACTAGTCACCCACAAGCACCAATCTATAGTTTCGGTAACAAGATTGAACACAAGAGATGAACTAGGGTTTGAGATGAGATGGTGCTGTTGAAGATGTTGATGAAGATTGCCCTCCCCAAGATGGGAGAGTTGTTGGTGATGATGATGACGATGATTCCCCCCCCCCCCGGAGGGAAGTTCCCCCGGCGAAATCGCTCCGTCGAGGGCAAAAGTGCTCCTGCCCAAGTTCCGCCTCGAGACGGCGGTGCTCCGTCCCGAAAGTCCTCTCCTCGTCTTTTCTAGGTCAAAATGGCCTATATACCAGAAGATGGGCACCAGAGGTGGGCCTGGGTGAGCACAACCCACCAGGGCGCGCCCGGGCTCCCTAGCGCGCCCAGGTGGGTTGTGCCCACCTGGTGGGCCCCCTCTGGTAGTTATTTGCTCCAATATTCCTCAAATATTCCATAAAAAATTTGTGTGAAGTTTCAGCTTGTTTGGAGTTGTGCAGGATAGGTAGCCTGACGTAGCTTTTCTAGGTCCAGATTTCCAGTTGCCGGAATTCTCCCTCTTTGTGTGTACCTTGCAAATTATGAGAGAAAAGGCACTAGAATTACTCCAAAAAGCATTATTATGGATGAAAACATCATAAATAATAGTAGGAAAACATGATGCAAAATGGACGTATCAACTCCCCCAAGCTTAGACCTCGCTTGTCCTCAAGCAAAAACCGAAATCGAAAAACATGTCCACATGCTTTGAGAGAGTGGTGTCGATAAAAAAAACAAAATACGGACATAGAAGCATCATGTAGATTATTATAACGACAACAAATTTAAACATAAGACTTTTATCATAGAGCTTTTATCATAAACTTATCATGAATAAGTAACAGTTCATCACACAATCAAAGTATAAAGCATAAACTTTATTAGAAACCAACAAACTATGTTCCCAATCAACTTTGCAACTACAATTCATCATTTTTTTCAGGAAGGGTCATGTATCGGAGCCTTTAGGCAACTCCACATACTCAACCATCATATAGTTTTCTATGATTGCTAACACTCACCGCATACACATGAGCAAAACGTTTCAACCGGACACATAGAAAGATAGGGGCTTATAGTTTTGCCTCCCAACGTATTCACCTCAATGGTGATGTCAACAATAATAACTCATGCCACCCATATTCAACTGGACATATGTGCCTAGATCTTTCCTCACCACATGATGCTTGCCAAAGGAGAAAATAAAAAGGAATAGAGAGAAAACTTTGACTCTTTGCATAAAAGTAAATACATAAAAGTAAAAGATAGGCCCTTCGCAGAGGGAAGCAGAGGTTGCCATGCGCTTATTTGTTTGTATGCTCAACCCCTTAGTGCAAAAGAACATCACGTTGCATTGCCCCTTGTGATAGCGACCTTTATTATGCAGTATGTCGCTTTTATTCTTCACCATCACAAGTTCGTGCAACACTCAATTTTCTCTCACACTAAATGATCTCACACATTTAGAAGCAATTTTTATTGCCTTTTTGCACCGATGACAACTTACTTGAGGGATCTTGCTCAATCCCTAGGTAGGTATGGTGGACACTTGAAAATAAGATTTGGGTTTAAGGATTTTGCATGCACAGGTAGTATCTCTACTTAGTGTGGAATTTTTGGCTAGCAAAGATAGGGGGCAAGCACCACATGTTAAAGGATCCATGACAATATGACTTCTATGTGAATATGAGCGAACATAAATCATTAAGTCGTCTTCCTTGTCCAACGTGAACAATTTTGGCATATAATATTTTGATGAGGGCTCACAATCACAAAAGATTTCTAGGATAGTATATTTATATGTGAATCTTCTCTTCCCTTATTAATTCTTTCATGAGTTGCATCATTGACTAATGCTATGTTTGTCAATCTCTAATAAAATTTCCTACTTATACTTTTCTTTATGTGGTGCCATTACCTACCATAAGATTAGCATATGATCTTTTCCTTTTATTTCCTTTCTTTTTATTTATATCCTTTCTTTTTATTCAACATGAAAGTAAAGAAAGCAAAAACTCAAACTAACTTTATTATATATCTTGCACACGATTATAAGGATAGATCACTAAGCAATCTCTCAAAAAGAAAGGATCGAACTAAACTTTTATTCATTCTAGAGCAAAAGATCGAACTAAAATAGTAAAAGCAAAAAGATAGTGGGGATGATACGATATTGGGGCACCTCCCCCAAGCTTGGTGGAAGCCAAGGGGAGTGCCCATACCCGATACTCAATTCTCTTTTGGTGGTGAAGAAGATGGTGGTGGTGGTGATGAAAAAGTAGAGGGTTTTCCCTTCGCTTCCTCCAGCTTCTGACGGAGAATAAAATTATCTATCCTCAACTCGTCGTTATATATCTTGAGTTTTATTATCCTCTTGCATAACGCCTCCATGCTTTCGTTTTTGAACCGGGGAGGAACCGATTCATCTTCATCTTCTTCGGAGGTCCAGCTATATGTTGGGGAACGTAGCATGCAATTTCAAAAAAATTCCTACGATCACGCAAGATCTATCTAGGAGATGCATAACAATGAGATGGGGAGAGTGTGTCCACGTACCCTCGTAGACCGAAAGCGGAAGTGTTAGGTTAACGCGGTTGATGTAGTCGAATGTCTTCACGATCCAACCGATCTAGTACCAAACGTATGACACCTCCGAGTTCAGCACACGTTCAGCTCGATGACGTCCCTCGGACTCTTGATCTAGCAGAGGGTCGAGGGAGAGTTCCGTCAGCACGATGGCATGGTGACGGTGATGGTGATGTGATCCGCGCAGGGCTTCGCCTAAGCACTACGACGCTTGAGGGAGTCCCGGATTAGGGGGTCCTCGGACAGCCGGACTATATCCTTTGGCCGGACTGTTGGACTATGAAGATACAAGATTGAAGACTTCGTCCCGTGTCCGGATGGGACTCTCCTTGGCGTGGAAGGCAAGCTTGACAATACGGATATGTAGATCTCCTCCCTTGTAACCGACTCTGTGTAACCCTAGCCCCCTTGTAGCGACTAGACCTCAAATGGTCTGTGTTGCTGTGCACCAGTGTCATCCCTGGATCAGTAATGCTGACATGCACAGTACAAATGGAGGATTTATAACAGAGTAGCAATCACACACTTATTACATCGAATATCTCAAAAGAGAATAAGTATGATAAATATGGCTTAAGGCCATCTAAAAACGATAACAGCGGAAGACTTGGAAGATAAGTGAGTCCATCAACTCCAGCGGCATCACTGAGTATAAGACCACGACCTAAGGCACCTTACTCGTCGTCTGAAAAGTCTGCAACATGAAACGTTGCAGCCCGAAAACGGGTCAGCACATAGAATATGCTGGCAAAGTAACACATAGAGAATAATGAACAGTAATAATGCTATACTACATGCATATATATAGCTGGTGGAAAGCTCTATGGTTACAATTTTGCGAAAAGCCAATTTTTCCCTACTTCAAAGGAATAAATTTATTTAACTATCATGGTGGTTGTGAAACATTGAGATGGTTGACAGCATCTCAATCCCAATTAAGAATCATCATTAACCCAGCAAAATTAATTTAAAAGTAACATGGTGATGAGATTCACATGATAATCCAAGTACTAGATACTCAAGTTGTCCATAACCGGGGACACGGCTAACCATGATTAGTTTGTACACTCTGCAGAGGTTTGTGCACTTTTCCCCACAAGACTCGATCTCCTCCGTTGGATTACTCGCACTTCATGGTGTTTGAGTAACGGATGACCTAGACACAGTCTTTCAGAAGTGTTTGCACCTTACGTATGGGTAGACAGTTACACCTACTTTCCCCTACATCTGCTAGTCTACCACTGTAAGAGTTCACACAACTTAATCAACTATGCTAGAGCCCATAATAGCTTGCGGCTGCACACGGAAGTTTCTAGCATGAATAATCTCATGATCCCTTTGAGCCTGGGTGGCGGTCCAAAAGAAAAACAGGCAATCCTGGAATACCCAGGTACCTCAATCCACCCAGATATGAGTTTTAGTTGCCACCTTAGGTAAACCATTAATTAACAATCTCACATCTGTCATGGAAAATCTCTCAAACCCAATCCACGTCTACGAGCATAGCATGGCAATATAATAGCAAACGTAGAAGTAACTCCCAAGGGTTTGATAAAAGAAACAGGTAATAGGTACTACCTCAACTACTTCCCAATACCCACAATTTAATTAGATCCTAATCATGCAATGTTTGAGGAATAGATCTAATGCAATAAAAACTGGGTATGGAAGGTATATGATCAAAGTGTTACCTGCCTTGCTGATGATCCGCGAAACCTAGCGATTCGAAGTAACAAGCGGCACACTCCGGGTACTCTATCGCAAACAAACAAGCAGACAATCAGTACTCATCTAATGCACAGGTAAAACTCGAATGAAAGATCCAACCAGAAAGTTCAACTTAAGAACTCCGGTTTGCAAAAAGAATCAACTCGAACGAAGCAACGAAAGTCAAACTGCGAAAGAAACAAGCTTCGTTTACTAATCTGGATCTAGGTCAAATTTTACAGTAGCAAAAACTTGTTTGAGTAGGTTAAACGGAAAGAGAATTTTGAGACGAAACTCTAGGCGCTTGAATCGCCTGATTCCGATAAACGAGCGAAAAGTTAAACAGAAACGAAGATTCGATCAGAAATCGAATCTGAGATAATCGCGGAAAAATCCGATGAAAAAGAAAAACGGACGAACGGTTAAAGAACGGACGTTCGTTAACAGAGAAAATCCGACGAACGCGTTCGCTAAAACGAACGTGTCGGTGAATGCTCACAAAATAACAAAACCGAAAAGACACCGATCTAGGTTTTTTTAAAAAACGAACGGTTTTTTTTAAAACAAAAACCGGCAAACCGAACGGCATCGAGGTATACCTCGTCGGGGGCGGCTCCGGCGGGGCTCCAGTGAGGGCGGCGGGTGCGGCGGGGTGCGGGGTGCTCGGGGGAGGGCGAGGGGGCGGCGTGCGGCGACGAACGGCGGCGGCCTTCGGGCGTCGGGGCTCCGGCTCCGGCGGCTCGGGGCGGGGCAAGTGCGGGCGGCGGCGGGGTGAGAAGAAGAGGGGGGGCGGCTATTTATGAGAGGGGGGGTGCGGTGGCTTGGAGGAGGGGGCGGCCGGCGGCTCCCGTGCTGGCCACGGACTCGGGCGGCGGCGGCGTCGTGCTGGGGAAGGAGACGGGGCGCGGGCGGTTGGGCCTCGGCTGGGCTTCGGCCCGGTCAGGCGGCGCGCAGTGTTTTTTTTAAATACGTTCCGCGGAAAAATTCGTAGAAAAATAAATAAAAGTCCAAAAAAGATAAAACAAATTTTCTCCGTCTAGTTAGAAAATCTAGAATAGGGTGAACATTTTTTTGACACAAAAATAATTTTTTTGAAAACATGCAATATTTTAAATGCAATTAAAATTGCAAACAAAATCCAAATAAATTCCAATAAATGATTTTAACATTTTTCCTCCAGTATTTCAATTGTTTTGGAGAAGTCATATTTTCTCCTCTCGTTTATTTTTAAAATGAAATATTTTTCCGGAGAGAAAATAATTAAAACCAAAATCCTCGTTTTATTATTTGATGAAAATCAAATATGAAAATTCGAGAAAATCCCCAACTCTCTCCGAGGGTCCTTGAGTTGCTTAGGATTTATCGAGGATTTGTCAAAATGCAATAAAATATGATATGCAATGATGATCTATGTATAACATACCAAATTGAAAATTTGGGATGTTACACCCCTCCGGTGTCCATATAAACCAGAGGGTTTAGTCCGTAGGACAACAACAATCATACCATAGGCTAGCCTCTAGGGTTTAGCCTCTCCGATCTCGTGGTAGATCAACCCTTGTAATACTCATATCATCAAGATCAATCAAGCAGGAAGTAGGGTATTACCTCCATCGAGAGGGCCCGAACCTGAGTAAACATCATGTCCCCCGCCTCCTGTTACCATCCGCCTTAGACGCACAGTTCGGGACCCCCTACCCGAGATCCACCGGTTTTGACACCGACATTGTCGCTTTCATTGAGAGTTCCACCGTGTCGTCATCGTAAGGCTGGATGGCTCGTCTCGTTATCAAGGACAGCATCACCTCTGGGGGAGCCCTGGCTGTAGGCCAAACTCTCCGGCTAGGCGGTTTCGTCATGACCGTCCGTTCGGCCGTTGCGCCGACAATGACTTCTCGGGTCATCGAAAACAGCCTCCACGTCGACTCGGAATTCGCCGAGCAGCTGGATCCAATGGAGCTCTCTTCCTTGAACGAGCTCTTGGATCGCATCGCCGCCTTGGGAGTCGCTACAGACTATGATCAGATCGGGCTTAAACCCGACCAAAGGGAAATTAACTCCCCGCCGGTCACCCATCAGATAGCGGTGGTGGAGGAGCAATGCAGTGATTCTTCCTCTATCTTGAGGACAAACTATGTCCGGATTCCCTAGCTCTCCGAGCCGGATACCCGTCTACGGGAGGACATGGCCCAAACCTTGAACCTAGAATCAGGCAGCGGGCCAGACCTATCGGGTAACATCCCGGAGCCCAAACTTCTAAGATCGGAAACTCCTCCGTCCCTGGGTCTCAGATCGGGTCAAGGTTTGGACTTAAATCCACCCACCCACCCAGATATAAGCGATCTTTCCCACATTAGACAAGAGCCCCAAGAGACAGTACACCACTATTGGGCCAGATTCCTCCTTGTATTGAACAAGGTCAAGGGCTGTCGCAAGGAAGACGCAATTTCATTCTTTTGCAAAACTTGCACGGACAGGGGAATCCTCAACGCCATAAGTCGCCGTGACATAGCACACTTCGCTGACTTGGCGGCCATAGTACGGAAGTACTGTGCGATGGAAAGCGCCTGGAAAACCCAAACAAAATTTTGGGATCCTCCGGCTCTGACAAAACCCCCAGTCCGAACTAAAAGGGTGTACTCTCGTAAGTCACCCGACCCAACTACAAAGAAGCAAAGGCCCACTACAGGGCGTGGAACAGTATTGGAAGGATGGCTTAATGGTCCATGCAAAATTCACAGTACAACGGATACCATGGCAACACACAGCCATAGAGCATGTTGGGTACTCCGGCAGGTGGCCAAGAGCGGTGAGGATCTCCTCATCAACAATACCGCAGAGCACCATCCCGTAGAGAACAACAATACAGTATTGACAGTCTTCGAGACCTTCGCCTCAAATAATAGGCATAAGCGAGCACTCTGCAGCCTTGCCGAAGTCTGCCACGTGGCATCAATAAATCCATGGAGCGATAGGGCTATCACCTTCAATGCCAGTGACGAACCTAAATTCCGAACAGCCCGAGCACCAGCCGCCTTGGTCCTTAGTCCAATTGTGGACGGCTTCTGGCTTACTAAAGTGCTCATGGACAGCGGCAGTGGATTGAATCTCATCTATGAGGAGACTCTTCGAAAAATGGAAATAGACAGAAGCCGCATTGAGCAAAGCAGCACGACCTTCAGAGGAATCATCCCTAGTCGGGAGGCACGATGTGCTGGGAAAATCACACTAGATGTGGTATTCGGCACGCCGGAGAATTATAGGTCCGAAGAAATCACATTCCAAGTGGCCCCGTTCAATAGCGGATACCACGCCCTTCTAGGGCGGGAGGCATTCACGATCTTCCAAGCTATACCCCATTACGGGTACATGAAGCTCAAAATGCCCGGGCCCAATGGAATCATCACTCTAACTAGTGATCCGGACATAGCACTCCGCGCCGAAAATAAAACAGCCGCACTGGCCCTCGAGGCGTTATCCGAAGCCCTCGCGGCCGAGGAATTAACTGCGCTGCGCTCCATAATAGACAGGGACGACGTGATACTCGACAAAAGATCAAAGTCCACCTCTTTTAAACCAGCGGATGAAATAGTCAAATTCCAAGTGCACCCAACGGACCCTACAAAAACAGCATCCATCGGGGCACAATTAAACCCCACAGTAGACGCCGCACTACGGGAGTTCTTGCGCAAGAATTGGGACATATTCGCCTGGCATCCTTCAGACATGCCAGGAATCCCACGCAGGCTGGCCGAGCATAGCCTTAACATCCTAAAGGGGTTCAAGCCGGTCAAGCAGACTCTTCGGCGTTTCTCCGAACCTAAGCGACAAGTCATGGGAGAGGAGCTAGCCAAGTTACTTGAGGTCGGATTCATTAGAGAAATAAAACATCCAGACTGGCTAGCAAACCTGGTGATGGTACCAAAGAAGGATAAATCCTGGCGCCTATGTGTCGATTTCAAGGACCTTAACAAGGCTTGCCCCAAGGATCCCTTCCCCCTCCCCCCACATCGATCAAATTATCGACGCTGCTGCAGGACACGACTCGTTGTGTTTCCTCGACGCATACTCCGGATACCATCAAATCAAGATGGCGGAGTCCAATCAAGCCGCAACAGCATTTATCACCCCATATGGCCCCTTCTGTTTTAACACCATGCCTTTCGGGCTTAAAACGCCGGTGCAACCTATCAACGCATGATTCAGACATGCCTGGAAACACAGATCGGCAAAACAGTGGAGGCATACGTAGACGATGTGGTCATTAAAACCAGACACGTCGAATCCTTAATAGACGACTTGAGGCTCACGTTCGACAATCTCTGAGCATACGATATCAAGCTCAATCCAGAAAAATACGTTTTCGGCGTGCCCGCCGGAAACCTCCTGGGCTTCATCGTCTCCAGTAGAGGAATTGAAGCAAATCCGGCTAAAATCCGAGCTCTGTCACAGTTGGCTATCCCAACAGACCTCAAGCCAATCCAGAAATTAACTGGATGCGTGGCGGCCTTAAGCCGCTTTATCTCCCGATTAGGAGAAAAGGCACTACCCCTTTATCGCCTTCTTCGGCGCACCGAACACTTCGAGTGGACGGATGCGGCCACAGCCGGATTGGAAGAAATAAAAGCCATCCTGGCCACCAACCCAATCTTGGCCGCGCCAAATGTCGGTGAACCAATGCTGTTATATATAGCGGCAACTCACCAAGTTGTAAGCGCAGTGCTCGTCGTCGAACAAGAGACGGACGGACATAAATCCCCACTTCAAAAGACGGTATACTATGTATCCACTGTCCTCACTCCATGCAAATCACGGTACCCACATTATCAAAAGATAGCATACGCGGTATTCATGGCATCCCAGAAATTACGACACTACTTTCAAGAGTGTTCAATTACGGTGGCCTCGGAAGTACCACTCAACGACATAATAAATAACCGCGATGCCACGGGCCGAATTGCCAAATGGGCTATCGAGCTCCTCCCGTTTGACATAACATATAAACCACGATGAGCCATTAAGTCGCATGTACTGGCCGATTTCGTCGCCGAATGGACGGAAGCCGGACTCCCTAAAGAGTACGGCGCGTACTCCAATTGGATCATGCACTTCGACGGTTCCAAGATGTTGGCTGGTCTGGGGGCAGGCGTCGTCCTGACATCCCCCACCGGAGATACAGTCCAATACGTACTTCAAATATTATACACAGACTCCAACAATGCAGCAGAATATGAGGCCCTGTTGCATGGTCTCCGGATAGCAGTCTCCATGGGCATTCAACGCCTAGAGGTGCGTGGGGATTCGAGCCTCGCAATATCTCAAATAAATGGAGACTTTGACGCCAAGGACCCAAAAATGGCGGCTTACCGCAACGCCATCCTCAAAATGTCAGCTCGGTTCGAGGGGCTCGAATTCCACCATGTGGTCCGAGAAAACAATCAAGCGGCGGACATCCTCGCCCGCATCGGTGCTAAGCACGACCCTGTCCCACCCAATATCTTCTTGGAAAGGTTGTTTAAGCCATCCGTGGTATGGGAAGGAGAGACCAGCAACAACAGTCCGGACTTGGCCACAACACCAGATACCGAACAGTCTAACGTAATCGGAGGCCCTGCCACCGAGACAACACCTTCCGCCCACGTGATTATGGCTGTCATCGCCCGTGGACAGAACCCTTCTTGGCCTACCTAACTAGGCAGGAACTACCCGAGGACCCAAACGAGGCACGTTGCATTGTGCGGCGGTCTAAAGCCTACAAGGTCCATGAGGGAGAGCTTTATAAGAAAAGCGCTACCGGAGTCCTTCAAAGGTGTATCTCCGAAGAGGAAGGATGGCAACTTTTGGCAGAAATTCATGCTGGAATTGGCGGCCACCACGCCGCAGCTCGGGCCCTTGTAAACAAGGCCTTCCGTACAGGTTTCTACTGGCCGACGGCCCGAGCAGACGCACAGGACCTCGTTCAACGTTGCGTCGGTTGCCAGCTTTTCGCAAACCAAAGCCATATGCCGCCTACCGCTCTCCAAACAATCCCCATTACTTGGCCCTTTGCGGTCTGGGGGCTTGATATGGTCGGACCCCTCAAAGGGGGAAGCCATAAGAAAAAATACTTATTGGTCATGGTGGATAAATTCACCAAATGGATAGAAGCCAAACCAGTTAAAACGGCCGAATCCGGACCGGTGATAGACTTCATATCTGGGGTTGTACACCGTTATGGTGTCCCCCACAGCATCATCACCGATAATGGCTCGAACTTTACAGCCGACGAGGTAAAACTTTGGTGCAACAACATGGGCATCAAGCTCGATTATGCTTCTATCTATCACCCACAAACTAACGGTCAAGTCGAGCGAGCAAATGGTCTTATCATGAGCGGCATTAAACCTAGATTAGTGCGATCCTTGAAGGAATCCGATACGCACTAGGTAGAGGAGCTCGACTCCGTACTATGGGGGCTGCGGACCACGCCGAATCGCACTACCGGATACACACCGTTTTGTATGGTGTACGGCGCAGAGGCGGTACCGCCCTGCGACATAATTCATGACTCACCTCGAGTGCGCATGTACGAAGAGAAAGAAGCCGAGCTTGATCGGCAGGACAGTTTGGACGCCCTGGAGGAGGAGCGTGACATGGAAAAAGCCCGTTCCGCATTCTATCAGCAATAGGCTCGAAGGTATCAAAGCAGAGAAGTACGGGCCAAAACTTATAACGTTGGCGAACTCGTTCTACGCCTACCGGAGAAGAAAAAGAACAAGCTCAAGCCCAAATGGGAAGGTCCCTTCGTAATTGACCAAGTTCTGACCGGTGGAGCGTATCGTCTGTGGGATGCATCGGACAATCGACTCGAGCCAAACCCATGGAACGCAGCCAGACTCCGAAGGTTCTACGCCTAGTGCCGGACTCTATGTTCGTCTCCTTACCTCCGTCAATTTTTCATATATCCATTATCTGTCTTTTATTTCTTTCTTTCTTCCCTTTTTCTTCAAGGCCTTAAAAAGCTAAAATGTGTCTTGACTACAGAATCTTGACGCGCTAGCCGCGCTCATTATACTTGGGGGCTTCTTATACAGAAGCTTAATATAACTATTTTCCGGGCTCTATGCCCCACACATGTGTTATTCTTCCACATGTACCTTTTTTCGCCATTATATGCATCGATATGACTTAAGTTTTGGCCAAGCTGGGTTGCCTGGCTCTTATGTTTATGCCCTACGTTCCCGTTAATTCGGCTAGGGCATAAGGGGAGCACCTCTGCGATTGTTACTGCCGGGTCAGCCGGATGTGTACCTCAGACTGGGTGAAGCCAAAAGCTAGCGTTCTTAAGGGAATACTCGGTCGGTGAACAAAAGATGATCCTTATTTATTGTAATACATGCCCCCAGATGTTTTTATCCCGCGTCTCTTTCGCAGCTCTGACATCCACATTAGGGCATGCGTACCCAGGGAAAGGAACCCTTAACGGAACTATTCTCCTTGGAAGATGTTTCTTACTATCCATGTAATATAACATAGCTAGTTGGGTACTTGTCTGTTCAAGCACTTATGACCCCTACGCCTTGTTTCCATGCGTACCCCGGTTTTTTCATAACTGAGCGGGTATTCGGATACACTCCGGACTGTCGGGTCCAGAGGTTGAAGCGAAACGGTCCGCCATGACAAATGATTTACAATCTGGCTAGGGACAATATCTGTCACTTGAAGTACACAGTCACTTAGACTGACTAAATTCTTCTTCTATACCATCCAACAGGTTGTCTAGCCTACAATCCTATTGGGAATACTTTGCGGCTAATTCTACTTGGTCATACACCAAACTGACGGGGATCTCTTTCCCATCAGGCCCCACAGGTCCGACCTCGGGCATGTGGTTCGGGTCAGCCTTGGTATATCGCGTCTTCACCATGGCCCAGGCTTCCCTCGCACCTTGTCGGCAGGCTGATATCTTCCATAATCGAAAGCGCCGCCATGCTCCCTTAAGCTTCTCTATAAGCTCCCCCAGGCCTCCTGGCGGGGAGGCGGATGGCCACAAGGCTTGGGCAATGCCCTGCATCACCTGCCGAACTTGTTCGTGCAGTTGTGAGAGCTCTGGCAGAAGATCACCTGCAGACCCGGGCATTTCCTCTACGGGACGACCCGTCAGCATACCTACAGATATAACTCTGTTAGCCGGTTTCTTCGCCGAACTCAATAAAAAGTTTGTTCAAGCACTTACTAAAAATGCTGCGTCGAAGCCTCTTATTCTCCTTTACGAAGTCAGCAAGTTGGGCCCGAACATCTTTCAGTTCAACACTCAGTTGGATATTGGCATCTTGGAGATTGTTTTTCTCCTGCCTAACCTTCTTAAGCACGCGCTCGCCAGCCTTTAACAGTCGTTGAGCATGTTGCTCATCCCCTTGCACTACATCCGGATTAACCCCGGGATCATCTGCAGAATCTATTGTTAGATTTGCATGTAGGCCACATACTAACCAGTACATGTCATTCTTTTTGATAGAGACAAGTGTTACCAGAGGGGGCCTTCTCGGACTCCTTCATTGCGGCAACTGCGGCGCGTAGCTGGGCTTTGCACTCTTCCAGCTCTTGAGACAATTGGGTATTCTTCTCCATAAGAACCTGCACAAATAATGATCCTTAAATCAGTTGTGTCAACTGTTTCAAGTCTCAGGGGCTACTGATATACATAATTATTAGATTTCCTTACCCGTATATCCTTTACATACTGGTCCGTGGCTCTGGCAAGACCATTTTGAGCAGCTCGAATGTACGCGTCTCCTGAGTTGAAGGCATCAAACGCCTCTTGGGAGAAACAAGCGTCACAGAGCACGGCCCGGCGATGCCTGTGATTCATGGCGCTCTCCACTTTGGAATTTGTAGCGGATAGCCTATCCGCATCCTCTGTAGGAGGAACCTCTGGTGTTGGCCCCATGTTAGCGTCCGCCTTTATGTCCGGCTCTAGAGCCCGACTGGTGGAGGCGTGACCAGCAACCTCTCCGGATATAGTCCGACGAGCGTTTTTCCTACTAGGAAACATGGATGTCATTATATTTTAAAAGACGACAACCACGGAGCGGGGTTCTGTTTCATACCTCTGCGACGGCGTCTCAGTCCTGACCGCCTTCCTTTTAAGCCTACCCGGCTTCGATGCCCCTTGTGGGTGAGTGTCGGGTGGTTGGTGCGATATATGCCAACGGGTGGCTTATCATTGTGGGTGCCAATAAGACATCGCCGGTGCCTGGAAACGGGATGAGGCGAAGACATGCACGCCGGCGGATCTTACCCAGGTTCGGGGCTCTCCGAGGAGATAACACCCCTAGTCCTGCTATGTGGGGTCTCCGCATGATCACTAGATCAGGAAAGGTAGCTACAATCGCTCCTAGAGCTGTTGGGTTCAAGGGAGAAGAAGAACAAGGCTAGCTCTTGCTTCTCGCTATTTCTATGGTGTGTGTGCTGTGTTCAGAAGCTAACCCTTTGCATGGGTGCCCCGAGGGGTTTATATAGGCCTACCCCCCGGCGGTACAATTGTAATTCGGCTGGGCTCTGGTCCCATCCGTCAGTGTCTACGCCCGCCGGCTTCTCCGTCGGCTGTTGGGGCCCGCCGACTGGTGGGTCCCGCCGGCTGCCGGCCTCTTGGCTGACAGGCCGGCCCCACCGCCTAGGATCTTGTCGGCGGCTGCTTACTGTAGCCTCGCCTCTGATGACGAGGGCTTGGTCGAGGTAAGCGTGGCTACAGTGTGCCGCCTCGAGGGCTCTCACTGTAGCCTTACCTCGTCTTGTCTCCCTAATGTGGCTCCTGCTTTGAGGAAGGGTGTAGCCGGCTTCTGGGGGCCGGCTTCACCCTTGGCCGACTGGGGGAGGCCGGGCCGCCTCCGCGCTTCTCTCTGGCCGAGGGGACCCGCCGCCCGTGGGCCGTACGGGAGTCTGTCGTGGATGACGTTGAGGCTGGCATGGCTACAGTGCCGAGCCGAACGGGAGACGGCCGTCCCGTACGGCCTCCTGTGGCCATGCCTGCCTCGGGCTTCGGGGGTAGTGGGCCGCACTGTGGCCACGCCCCGTCTTGTCACCGTTATGTGGGTGTAGCTTTGGTGGTTGTGGTCTCGGCCGGCTTCTTGGAGCCGGCGCTCTTCTTGGCCGGCTTCCTGGAGTCAGCCACCCCGTAGTTGTCCTGGGGAGAGGTCGCTGAGGCTGGGCCGCCTCCCGTGAGTCGGCTTCGGAGGTAGCCGGCCAGAGGAGGTGGTCCAATGCTCGGAATGCTTGGAGGCCCAAAGGCCTGCTAATTTTTTCAGAAGAACCAGGGGCAGTCGGTTAGGCTACCCGTGGCCATTTACTCCGACAGTAGTCCCCGAAGCTGATTGGGCTTCGAGGTTGAGTAGGAGTTGAGAAGCTCGATCAGCTTCCTATCTTGACAAGCCGGCAGCTGGGAGCCGGCTTTGGTTAGGCGCGCCGCCTTGGTCGAAAAACTCCGGAGTCGGAGGGCGGGAGCTCGCCAGCGCGTGCACCGGGCCGCGGGCCGGCCACTTGCCGTCTGCGAACCACGTGGCCCCTCTTGGCCGGAAAGCCTGCCAGCCCACGCGCGCGACGGGACGTCGCCGCAGGGCGGGGGTCCGCCACGTCCACGCCCGGGCCCAGGCGCGGATTCTCTGCATCCCGGAACCGCCCGCATGTCTCCTTGCGGCAGTTTCGGCTCGCCTTTAGGGCGTAATAATCGCGAGGCGTGGGGGGAATGGGTGCAGTTAATCCCACGTCTCCCCCACGTCCGGCCTCCCCGGCCTCACCTCGCGAGGCTATAAGTAGGGGGAGAGGGAGAGCGTCAGGCTCTCGCACGCTCCTCCTCCCTCCACCGTCTTCTTCTTGCCGTTTCTCGCGACAGCGCCTCGCCGCCGCGCTCTTCCACTACTCGCTCCTCCATCGCCGCACTTGTTCTCACCATGCCTCCCGCCACGGAGCAATATGGCGGGGATTGGGACGGCTCCAATGTCCACGAAGACCACGTCGAGTTCCTCCGCCAGACGCGGCGGCTGCCCGGCGCGGACATGGTGGAGGTCCGCCTCGCACCGGCGAGGGAAATTACGCCGGAGCCGCGGGAGGGCGAGCGGGTGGTTTTCCGCTCGCACTTCTTGCGCGGCATCGGCCTGCCAGTGAGCGCCTTCTTCCGCTCCTGGCTCGATTTCTACCAGCTCTAGCCGCACCACCTCACCCCAAACATGGTGGTGGTGCTGTCAGCCTTCGTCACCCTGTGCGAGGGCTACCTCGGCGTCCTCCCTACCCTCGAGCTCTGGGGGGAGTTCTTCCAGTCCAAGCTGGGCACGCGCATGCAGGGTGTGCCAGCTCAGACTGGCGCCTTCATTGCGTCGCGGAGGTCGGTCGCCGACAACCCCTTCCCCGTCATCACGCTGATCCAATCGGTGAAGAAGTGGCAAAAGTCGTACTTCTACGTGCGCAACATCGCCCGCGGGGCGACTACATCAACCTGCCGGCTTACGTAGCCGGCCCACCGGCGGGCAGGCGGCCCCAGTGGTCCTTCCGGGCCGTGACTCTGACGCCGGTCGGGTCCGCAGCCGTCGCCCGAGTGCGAGTGCTGACCCAGTCGGAGGGCTTGACGGGGCCCGACCTGCTGGCTGCCTTCGTCACGCGCCGGGTACTTCCGCTCCAGAGCCGTCCTCATCTGATCTGTCAGATGAGCGGCCAACTTGATCCGAGCCGAATGTGCACCAAGGACATGCCGCACGCGGAGGTCGCCTATATGGTGAACTACCTTGCGAACTGCAAATTCACCGAAGAGTGGCAGTTCGGCAAGGAGCCATATAGCCGAGCCAATCCGCCGCCTACGGTATGTTCTCCTTGCCTCTTTTTCTTCTCTTAACTTTGTTGCCGAGTTCCTCTTGGCCGACTCTAACTTAGTCGGCTTGTTTTTTGACAGAGCCCTCTTCTTCGGCCGGCCGGCGGGTCAGACGCGGAGCGTCGATTCGTCCCCGACCGGACGGAACATGATCTGGAGGACCCCGACTTGGGGACGGCCGCTATGGATGACAACATCGAGCCGGGTGGTGGCCAAGCCGGCGGCGAAGCAGGCGGCTCCGGGCTCGGAGTCACCTTCGACGACTGGCCGGACTCCGATGAGGCCGAAGTCGCCCCGCGCCGCCGGCCGGCATCTGGACGCGGCGCGGGTTCCTCCGCTGCACCGCTTGCTCGGGGCGGAGGGCAGAAGCATCGCACCGCCCAGGGTTTGTTCGGCAGTCAGACGAAGAAACCCAGGGGCGGGGCGGCAGCCACCAGGCGGGAGGAGGCGGCCGCGAAGGCGGCTCGCTTCCGCAAGACGGTGAAGCAACCGCAGACCGTGTCGGCGTAAGTTCACATTCTTTCGTATACTCTTTTTTCTTTCTTTTCTCTGGTGGTTTCTGAACCCTTGTCTTTTTCTCCAAACGACCAGAGCTCCGTTATCGCTTGAGCGGGCGGCTGCCGCTTCCGTCGTCGAGTCGCCGAGGGGGTCGGGGAGCACCACTCGCCGCGTGGACCCCCGTGCCGACCTTCAAGAAGCGACAGAACGGAACGCGCGGGAGGCGCGGGAGGAACGGGAGGCGCGAGAGGCGGAGGCACGGAGGGCGGCCGCCGCCCAGGCGGCGTGGGAGGAGGAGGCGGCGAAGGCGCTCGCCGACGCTGCAGCCAGGGCCCAAGCGGAGGCTGCAGCTGCAGCGGCGGCGGGGGAGGTCCTGATGGTCACCCCGCTGCGCGTCGTAGCGCCTGGGGACATGGAGCCCTCGCCAGAAGGGGCCAGCGGCGACCAGCCAGGACTTGAGAGGGACGACGACGTCATCGTCCTGGAGAGGGCGCCGGTGCCGACCCCGCCAACTGGGGCGGCTCAAGGCGGCAGGCCTGATCCGCCGCCTGTGCAATCGGCGGGGGGCGAGCCGGTCGCGAGGACTGAGATGGCGGTCCGGATGCCCCCGAGTCGTCGTGCGGGGAAAGCTGCGTCGGAGCCACAGAAGGCCGCGTCGGAGCCGCAGCCGTCCGTGGGCTCCAGCTCGTCGGCCCAAGATGCAGAGGCGGCCAGTGCTACTTCGGGGTGGACGCCAGGCGGAGGGACGGCCGTGATGAACGTGGCCGCGCAGGACGTCCGGACCCGGCTCCAGGGCCAGGCTATGGCGCTGAGGCAGTTCACCGACGAGTTCCTTGCGACGCGGGCGGCCATCCGGGTTAGTCTTCCCATCTTGCTTCTTCTTGATTTTGATTTCTTCTTGATCTTGATTTCTTCCGTGGGGGCGCGTCAGCGCACCCACTGGGTGTAGTCCCCGAGTTCCGAGTCGGCTGCTGAGCAGGCGGCTTGGAACTTCTTAGTGGATTTGTCTTTGCTATTCTTGTTCTTACTTCGATCTTCTGTCTATCTTGCAGGGCTACCACAATCTTCGTGCGGCCGCCTTCAACTCCCAGGCTCGGGAGCTGACCCAGAAGACCGCCGACCTTACTGAGAGCCGAGGTACGTGCTTTGTTCTTTATCTCATGTGGGGGCGCGTCAGCGCACCCACTGGGTGTAGTCCCCGAGATTCGGGCCGACTGCTGAGCAGTCGGGTCGGATCTTCCTTGACGACTTCCTCTTACTGTTCTTTCTTTTTCCGCCGTCTCTGCAGCGGCCAACGCCGGTCTGAGGGCACAGCTAGGGGAGTCTCAGACTGCCCTTCGTGCCAAGGATGCCGAGCTCGCCGCCTTGGTGCAGGAACGCGACCGCCTGGCCAAGAAGTTGGCCGACCAGGAGGAAGGCCACAAGGCGGCTCTGAAGGTGGTGCAGGACCGCGAAGGCGCCCTCCAGGCCGAGTACGAGACGGAGGCGGCTGGCTGGGCTGAGGCCCGGCAAACTCTGATCTCTGGCTACGGTCAGATCGAAGATCTGGTTGACGGTAAGCCGCCTACCTCTTCGTCCTTTCTTGCCATCTGCCACTTTTGGCTCGTTTTCTGACTTGGTGCTTTTTTCTTCTTCTCTTCTTCCTTCTTGCGCAGAATATTTCCCTGGCTATTCTACCGCCGCCAACCAGACCATCGAGGCCCGCCGCCAGGCGCGGAGGTAGGCTGGCTTCGAGATTTCGCCAACCGCCGGCCGTTCGCTGGAGGAGCAGCTCTTGGCGATCCAGGCCCGCATTCAGCCGGCTCACCGACTGCTCCGCCGGCTTCAGCGTGCCGGGGCGCAAGTCTTGGCTGCCCTCTGGCCCGGCCAAGTGGTTCCTCGCACCCCCACTCGGAGTGCCGACTGGCTGGAGGTGGCAGTCGGCCGCTTCGAAGCCTGGAAGGCCTCGGCGGCTCGCTCCGGCGCTAGGCGGGCGCTGGAGTTCATCAAGGCCTGGTATCCCGGCCTGAGCCTGGATCAGCTGGCGACCTGGCGGCAGCAAGCCGACACGGAGCTGGAGCCGGCGCGGCCGGCTATCATCCGTCACCAGCGTCTTCGCCCCCGAGGTGGATGACAACGGTGTCGCCCAGCCGGAGGAGTGGTTCGGCCTGAATCCAGCAGACGGTGAAGATTCGGCGGAGGAGATCGACTCCAGTGATGAGGGCGAAGAGGAGGAGGAGGAGGAGGGTGAAGACGCCGAGCCGGCTGGTGGAGCAGCCGACCAGCCTCAGCTTGACCGCGCCTCCAGCACCACGTCACGCGCGAGTGCGTCGCCTGCCACTGGTGGTGGCCAGGTCGAGACCCGTTAGGCGGCCACTCCTTCAGCCGGCGAGGCCATCTCCACCGACCAGCTCGGCTTCCACGCTGCGCCCTAGTCTGTCATCTTTTGTTTTCCTGTTTTGTTACTTTTGGAACAATGTTTTGTTAAGTCTGCACAATTCCACCCACTGGGTGTATTCGAAATTATGTCTGTTGCCAGCCTGTTGGGGGCTTTATATGTATATATAACTTATGCATGTATTTGGCCTTTCCTTGTACTTTGCTTTTTATCCTTCCGCTTTTTCCTTTGCCGCCCTCCCTTGGTTGCCGCCTCCCCAGTCCAACAGTTGCTCTGCAATCTGTAGCTGGAGGAGAGCTTGGCCGATTGGGGGGGGGGGGGAAGTACTCTAGCTTTGCTGGACTAAAGCTAAGTGTTTAGGAAGCCGGCCAGCCGGTTGTTCTGACAGTCGGCAGGCGTGTTTGGAGGCCGTCCTTTTGCTATATAAGTTCGTTGGTCCTTAGCCGTTTTTCGTGTGGGCATCCTTTCTGCCTTGCCTCTTGCTAGTCGGACAGTCGGTTCTTCGAGCTGCGACTTTCAACAAGGGAGGACTCGGGAGTCGACACACTACTTTTCTGACTTCAGGTAGAACTTTTAATATAGCTCAAGGCGGCCAGTCCCCGGGCCGACTAGTCGAACCCGGTGCCAGACAAGAAATCAAATGTAATAATACATTCATGGATATGACACTTGTCATTCATAGATAAATGAAGGCAGTCCCCGAGTACTATTCGGGGGGCCTGTTGGTTTGCACTTAATACAAAAGGGGTAGCATGATACATACTGCTTTCAACTGTAAAATCGTCTCAGGAGGTTTGCGTTCCATGGTCGCTCCGACTCCTTGCCGGAGTCGTCTCTCTTGCGTTCTCTTGGTTTTTGTGCGTCGATCAAGTAGTAGGAGTCGTTGCTGAGTGCCTTGCTGACGACGAAGGGGCCTTCCCAAGGGGCCGAGAGCTTGTGCTGGCCGGCTGTTCGCTGGATCCGCTGGAGCACAAGGTCGCCCTCTTGGAAGGATCTTGGCTTGACCTTGCGGTTGTAGTAGCGGCGCAGCCCTTGCTGGTAGATGGCGGACCGGCTGAGTGCTAACAGCCGGCCTTCTTCCAGTAGGTCGACGCCGTCTTCTCTTGCTTCTTTGGCCTCCTCCTCTGTGTACATGGTGATTCGAGGCGAGTCGAACTTGATGTCTGTTGGGATGACAGCCTCGGCACCGTACACGAGGAAAAATGGGGTGAAGCCGGTTGACTTGTTGGGTGTAGTGCGCAGACTCCAGAGGACAGCCGGCAGCTCGTCGAGCCAGCAGCCGGCTGACCGCTCCAGTGGTACAACCAGTCGGGGCTTGATGCCGGAGAGGATGAGTCCATTTGCTCGCTCGACCTGGCCGTTTGACTGCGGGTGGGCAACGGACGCTAAGTCCAGTCGGATGCCCTGCGTCGCGCAGAAACGTGCCAGTGCTCCTTTGGCGAAGTTCGTGCCATTGTCGGTGATGATGCTGTGTGGCACGCCGTACCGAGTAGTGATGTCAGTGATGAATGTCACGGCAGTCGGCCCGTTCAGCTTCTTAATCGGCTTTGCTTCGATCCACTTTGTGAACTTGTCCACAACGACCAGTAGATGTGTCAAGCCGCCGCGGGCTGTCTTGAAAGGGCCCACCATGTCCAGTCCCCAGACGGCAAAAGGCCAGGTGAGGGGAATGGTCTTGAGTGCAGAAGCCGGCAGGTGTTGCTTGGAACTAAAAACTTGGCATCCTCTGCAGCTCTTGACTATTTCTTTAGCATCCTCCAAGGCAGTCGGCCAGAAGAAACCATGGCGGAAAGCCTTGGCCACAAGTGATCTTGAGGCTGCGTGGTGGCCGCATTCGCCTTGGTGGATGTCTTTGAGGATTGCCACTCCTTTTTCTGGCTCGACACAGCGCTGGAAGACCCCAGTGACGCTGCGCTTCACAAGCTCTCTGTTGATTATTGTATATGCTGCGGCTCGTCGTTGCACCAGTCTCGCTGAGATCTCATCAGCCGGCAGTTCTCTGCTGACTAGGAACTTGAGGATGGGCTGGGCCCATGACGGAGCTGTGACTTCTTCTTCTGTTAATGTAGCCACCATGACTCGGGTGGGTGGGTTGGGTAAGTCGGCCACCGCTTCTTGTGTCGTTGCAGTCCCCGAGCCGACTGCTGCAGTCCCCGGGCCGGGTGCGACTACGGCAGTCCCCGGGCCAGTTGTCGAAGTCCCCGTGCCGCCTGCGGGGTTCTTTCAGTTGATCCGACTGTATCTGGCGCAGGCAGTACGAAGATGGAGTCCGACTCTGGAGATGGTTTGATGGACGGCTTGAGGAGGCGCTAGAGGGAGATGCCAGTCGGTATGGCTTGTCGGGTGGAGCCGATCCGTGCTAGGGCATCTGCTTGGTCGTTGTTCTGCTAGACGAGGAATCGATAGCTCGCCATGTTCTTGTCCTTGGCGTCCCAGTCGCCAGACGACTACTGGACCACCAAGTCTGAGTCGCCGTAACACAGGATCCGGCGTATGCCGAGTTCTTTGGCTAGCCGGAGCCCATGCACGAGCGCCTCGTACTCGGCCACGTTGTTGGAGGCGGCGAAGTGGATCTGCAGCGTGTACTTGAGCTTGTCGCCTTTGGGAGAGGTGAGGACGATGCCGGCTCCCAAGCCGGTGCGCATCTTGGACCCGTCAAAGTGCATCCGCCAATGGGTAGAGTCGGGAGCCGGCGGTAGGTACTGGGTCTCGACCCAGTCGACGAGGAAGTCGGCCAACGCTTGGGACTTCATGGCGGTGCGGGGTTGATAGAAGATTGTGTAGGGCGCCAGTGCAATGGCCCATTTAGCCACCCAGCCGGATGCATCCCGGCTGCCTATGATCTCGGCGAGCGGGGCGGTGCACACGACCGTGATGGGGTGCTCTTGGAAGTAGGGCTTCAGTTTCTTGGCAGCGAAGTACACCCCATAGCACATCTTTTGGTAGTGCGGGTAGTTTTGCTTTGATCTGGATAGCATTTCGCTGAGATAGTGCACCGGCCTCTGGACTAGCTGGGCTCGGCCTTCTTCTGGGTGCTGGACCACAACAACAGTGCTGACGACTCGGCTAGTCGCGGGGATGTAGAGGAGCATGGGCTCCTTTTCAGTCGGCGCTGCCAGGACAGGCGGAGTGGTTAGCATTTTCTTCAACTCATGGAAGGCTTGGTCGGCTTGATCATTCCACTCGAAGTGAGTGGACTTCTTCATGAGTCGGTACAAGGGGAGAGCCTTCTCTCCTAGTCGGCTGATAAAACGATTCAGGGAGGCTAAACAGCCAGTGAACTTCTGCACATCTCGCAGCTTGGTGGGAATCTCCATCCTCTCGATGGCCTTGATCTTGACGGGGTTGCACTTGATGCCGCGTTCGGAGACCAGGAAGCCTAGCAGCTGGCCGGCCGGTACTCCGAACACGCACTTCTCGGGGTTGAGCTTGATTTGGAATTGGGGCAAGTTGGCGAATGTTTCTTTCAGGTCTTCCAGCAGGGTGCCGCGCTTCTCTGTCTTCACCACAATGTCGTCTACATAGACGTGGGCATTTCTGCCGAGTTGTTTCAAGAGACATTTCTGCATGCAATGCTGAAAAGTGGCACCGGCATTTCTCAAGCCGAATGTCATAGTCAGGTAGCAGAAAGCTCCAAAGGGTGTGATGAAGGCAGTCTTCAGGCGGTCAGCTGGGTCCAACTTGATCTGATGGTACCCTGAGTACGCATCCAAAAAACTCAACAGCCCGCATCCGGCTGTGGAGTCTATCACTTGGTCAATCCGTGGCAGAGCAAACGGTTCCTTTGGGCAGGCCTTGTTCAGACTGGTGTAGTCTATACACATACGCCACTTGTTATTCTTCTTCAGAACTAGAACTGGGTTGGCAAGCCATTCTGGAAAGAACACTTCCATGATGAAGCCAGCGGCAAGGAGCCGGGCAATCTCTTCTCCCACAATTCTTCGCTTCTCTTCTGACGGTCGGCGGAGGGGTTGCTTGACCGGCTTCGCATCAGCTCGGACATGTAGCTTGTGCTCGGCGAAATCCTTCGGGACACCCGGCATGTCCTTTGGGGACCATGCGAAAATGTCTTGATTCTCACGGAGGAAGTCGACGAGCTCGCCTTCCTATTTACTGTCCAAGTTCGCCCCAATGACAGCGAACCTCTCCGGGTTCTCCGGGTCCAGAGGTATCTTCTTTGTCTCTTTGGCAGGCTGGAAGGAGCCCTGCACATCACAATCTTTGGGGCTGGGGGACAGGGCCGGCTGCTTGCCGGCCATGGCCACAACCCGTTCCAACATCTTCTTCTCTTCTGCCACCACGAGGGACTCGGCCAGCCGGCTACTGGCCATGGCGCACTCGGTGGACTTCTTGTAGTCGCCGGCTACCGTGATGATCCCCTTCGAGCTCGGCATCTTCATCTTCAGGTAGGCGTAGTGGGGCACAGCCATGAACTTGGCCAGAGCAGGTCGGCCAAGCAGTGCATGATAGGGGCTCTCCAAATCCACCACCTCGAACCAGATTGCTTCTCGGCGAAAATGATCCTTGTCTCCGAAGAGAACATCCATTTTAATCTTGCCGATTGGGGAGCAAGACAGGCCGGGGACGATACCATGGAAGACGGTGCGGCTCGGTATGAGCTGCTTTGCTTTGATGTTCAGCTTCTCCATAGTATCGCGGTACAGTATGTTGATACTGCTTCCGCCGTCTATCAGGACGCGGGAAATCGGGCAGCTCGCCTCTCCGTCGCGAGGGTGACATCCAAGACCATCGCATAGGAGCCAGGAGAGGGCATCACCTCTGGGTGGTCGGCCTGGCTCCAGCTGATTGGCTTTTTTGACCAGTGCATGAACTCGGGGGCGCTAGAGGCGACGGCATTAACTTCTTGATGCTGTCGGCGCCGACTGCGTTTGTCGTCGGCTTGACTGGTGAAGACGACGTAGGCGGCGTGCTCTTCAGGGAATTCGTCTTGGATGGCGCCGACTGCCGGCCGAGCCGCCGGCTGCTGGGGGGCTGGAGGCGGCGGGCCGGGAGGCGGAGGCAGCAACATCCCCTCGCCCTTGGTGATGCGGGTGAGCCAATGGCATTTCCGGGTTGTGTGGTTTGACGGCTTCGCGCCGCTGTGGAACTTGCAGGGGGCGTCAAGAGCTTGCTTGTAAGAGAAAGCCGGCTGCCAAGCCGGCCTGCCACCCTTCTTCTTGGGAGCGGGCCGTTCTTCGGGCTGCTCATCTTCAACGGTGGCCACCTGCCGACTGGTGGAAGTCGGCATGGGGGCCTTGCGCTTGTGGTCATTCTGGTAGGGGCGCCGATTAGGGTCGCCAGCCGGTGTCTTGGGAGCCGGAGCAATCACCTTCCCAGAGGCGTCTACTCGCAGCTCGGTCTTCATTGAGGAGTCGGCCGTGGCGTATTTGTCCGCGGTGATCAACAACTCGTCGAGGGTAGCCGGCTCGTCGCAGAGGAGTCGGTGCTTGAGGAGGGTGCCCTATCGGCACCCGGCGGTGAAGTACTCGATGGCCTGGACCTCATGCACCCCCTCGCAGGAGTTGCGGAGTTCGGCCCACCGCATGAGGTAGTCGCGGGTCGACTCGTTGGGCCCTTGGACGCAGAGGGAGAGCTGGCGAGGCTTGGGAGGCCGCTTGTAGGTGCTGGTGAAGTTGCGGACGAAGACTTCTGTGAAGTCCAGCCAACTGTTGATGCTGTAGGGCTTGAGGCTGTTGAGCCATGTGCGCGCCGTGCCTTGCAGCATGAGGGGGACATACTTCACGGCGACGCACCGATTGCCGTTGGCTATACTGACGGCCGTGGAGTAGTCGATGAGCCAATCTTCCGGCTTCACTGAGCCGTTGTACTTGGGCGTGTCTCTGGGGAGCGAGAACCCTTTGGGGAAGGGCTCGTCGCGGATGCGGGGGCCAAAGCATGGCGGGCCGACATCGTCTTCTTCTTCTAGCGCCAAGGATCGAGCAAGGCGGTCGATCCGGTGGCGGGCGTCGTTCTCGCCGACTCCTTCTCGACGGTCGAGTCGGTCGCCAAGAGTCAGGTGCGTGATAGGCGGCGGAGTGAGACGTCTATCTCTTCGAGGCGGGGGAGGAGGCAGATTTCCTTGGTGTTCCACCGCTCGAGGGCGGCCCTCCGCGTCGCGCTCGATGGTGATGTGAGTCCGGCTGCGGCTGGCAGCCGGCTCCTTGTCTTTCTTCTGGCGCGCGCCGCTCGCAGTCGGCGAGCGGGACGTCGCGGCGTGCTCCCGGCGCGGGGGTTGACTATCAGCTCGGGCGCCGGCTTCGTGCCGTTCTGCAGCCGCGTCGAGCAGCTGCTGGATTCGTCTCGTCATGTCGGGGAGCTCGTCGGCTCCCAGCCCATTGAGCTCTTCTACGGCCGCCTGAGCGGCTCGCAGTTTCTCGAGCGGGGTGGCGTAGACGGGGCGATCCGCCCCCAGCATGTTGGCGACGGCCGCGCCGCGCTTCTGGACGAAGCCGGCTCGGCTCGGGCCACTAGGCGGCGGCGTACCGAAGGCGGCGCGGTCGACTTTGCGCTGGTGGGCCTCGGTGAGGCGTCTCATGGAGGCTATCTTCTGGCCTTCCGCGATGAGGGCAAGGCGGCGTGCCTCCAGGGTCTCGGCGTCGGCATCGGCCGGGATGGGGACGGAGAGGTCGTGCATTGCCGCTTGCAGGGCGTCGTGGGAGTTCTCGCCCGAGTTGGCGACGTGGCTGATGACCAGCACTTCGGTGACAGCGCTGCTGCTGCTGTCAGCTCGAGGGAGAGGATCGTCAAAGACCACCACATCGGTGGGGTAGGCGTCGAGCGATGCCGTGTCGGAGTCGACGAGCATCGGGTCGGTGGAGCCGACCGACTCCATGTCTGCAGCAGGCTCGCTGGAGACGTGAAGCTGGTCGAGGAGGCTGACGAGGCGGCTCTCGGGGTAGTCCGTGCCTGCATCGGACGCAGGCTCGTCGGAGATGCGATTCTCGCCGAGCAGATCGGTGAGGCAGCTCGCTGCGCAGGCGTCGTCGACGCCTTGCAGCGCGTCGAGGCAAACGCCATCGGGCGCAGCAGGCTGGCTGCGCTCGCGGGGGAGGAAGAGGGTTCCCGTCCAGAACAGGTCTCTGGACGACGGTGCACCTGGCCCCACGGTGGGCGCCAAATGTCGGGTGGTTGGTGCGACATATGCCAATGGGTGGCTTATCATTGTGGGTGCCAATAAGACATCGCTGGTGCCTGGAAACGGGATGAGGGGAAGACATGCACACCGGCGGATCTTACCCAGGTTCGGGGCTCTCCGAGGAGATAACACCCCTAGTCCTGCTCTGCGGGGTCTCCGCATGATCACTAGATCAGGAAAGGTAGCTACAATGGCTCCTAGAGCTGTTGGGTTCAAGGGAGAATAAGAACAAGGCTAGCTCTTGCTTCTCGCTATTTCTATGGTGTGTGTGCTGTGTTCAGAAGCTAACCCTTTGCATGGGTGCCCCGGGGGGTTTATATAGGCCTACCCCCCGGGGGTACAATTGTAATCCGGCTGGGCTCTGGTCCCAGCCGTCAGTGTCTACGCTCGCCGGCTTCTCCGCCGGCTGTTGGGGCCCGCCGACTGGCGGGTCCCGCCGGCTGCCGGCCTCTTGGCCGACAGGCCGGTCCCACCGCCTAGGATCTTGTCGGCGGCTGCTTACTGTAGCCTCGCCTCTGATGACGAGGGCTTGGTCGAGGTAAGCGTGGCTACAGTGTGCCGCCTCGAGGGCTCTCACTGTAGCCTTACCTCGTCTTGTCTCCTTAATGTGGCTCCTGCTTCGAGGAAGGGAGTAGCCGGCTTCTGGGGGCCGGCTTCACCCTTGGCCGACTGGGGGAGGCCGGGCCGCCTCCGCTTCTCTCTGGCCGAGGGGACCCGCCGCCCGTGGGCCGTACGGGAGTCTGTCGTGGATGACGTTGAGGCTGGCATGGCTACAGTGCCGAGCCGAACGGGAGACAGCCATCCCGTACGGCCTCCTGTGGCCATGCCTGCCTCGGGCTTCGGGGGTAGTGGGCCGCACTGTGGCCACACCCCGTCTTGTCACCGTTATGTGGGTGTAGCTTTGGTGGTTGTGGTCTCGGCCGGCTTCTTGGAGCCGGCGCTCTTCTTGGCCAGCTTCCTGGAGTCGGCCACCCCGTAGTTGTCCTGGGGAGAGGTCGCTGAGGCTGGGCCGCCTCCCGTGAGTCAGCTTCAGAGGTAGCCGGCCAGGGGAGGTGGTCCAATGCTCGGAATGCTTGGAGGCCCAAAGGCCTGCTAATTTTTTCAGAAGAACCAGGGGCAGTCGGTTAGGCTACCCGTGGCCATTTACTCCGACAGTGAGTCACCGCGGGTTCGGCATGGCGTCCCGAGGGCCTTCCCTGTAAGACACCATATGTGTGCGGTAGATGAAGTGCAGAAAAAGGGATCCTTCTCGGAAGTTGGGACTCCGGTTTTACTTACATGCGATGCAGGGAGTAGTCCAGGATAATTGGCTATGATGGCCACCATGGCATCATCACAACTCAATTGATAGAACTACCTGTCAATCAGCTCCACAAATATGTCCGGATCCTCTTCGAGTCCGGGGTCAAGGGCCCGGTCAGGGTCCTCTGGATGTGGAGGCGGGCTGTGGATCTCCCTCACAGCTTTTCGCAGCTCCCGCTATGAAATAGCATGGTAAGTATTTATGACAAAGAATGCGGGAAGGTCTGGAGTAAAAAGTAGCAGCTCACCCAGCTTGGAGGGTTGTACATGGAGAATCCATCCCGTGGCTTGATGCGGATGAACTCCTCTTCCTCTCCTTTGTACAAATTGGACAGAATTCTTGCTAGAGCAGCGACTGAGTCCGGTCCCTTACGACCGCAGTGGGTAGCATCGTCTTCTCCGTTGAAGTGCCACATGGGTTGCCCCCGATATTGAAGTGGCTGCACCCCCCGCATTATACATATTGACATAACTTCGATTACTGTCAATCCTGACTGGGCCAGCATCTGTATCCGACCCATTAGGTAAAGTACCTCCCCATTATGTTCCTCCTGAGGGCTCCGAGGGCGCCAGCTGCGGCGTTTCTTCAGGGGAGCATTGTCGAACTAAGAGAGGCCCATCCGAATAGGGTCCGGAAGGGGGACGTCCTCCATATAAAACCACTCCGAAGGCCAGTCTTCGGATGTCTTCTTCGGAGTACCGGACAGGTATCCGGTTCCGGCGATGCGCCATATTTCGGCTCTGCCCACTTGGTATATTGACCCCTCCTGTGTACGGGGCATGAGGCAGAATAGCCTCTTCCATAGCTCGAAATGAGCTTCGCAGCCCAAAAACAGCTCGCAAAGGGCGACATAACCGGCGATGTGTAATATGGAGGCGGGAGTAAAATTATGCAGCTGGAGGCCGTAGAACTCTAGGAGCCCGCGGAGGAACGGATGAATTGGAAATCCAAGCCCTCTTAATAAGTAAGGGACAAGGCATACCCGCTCCCCCACGGATGGGTTGGGAAAGCTCTCCGCTTGCTCCCCGCCATTGTAAGTGGCGAGCCCGGCTCGAACGGGGACCATATACGTTGGAGGGAGAAATCCCTGGGTCTGTAACTCTACTAATTGGCTGTGGGGGACGGAACACTTCTTCCAATTACCGGGCTTAGGGATACGGGAGCGAGAGGAGGAGCTGCGATGGCCGGCCATGTTGGAATGGATTTTTTTCCGGGCGCGCTCCGATGGATACTTGCTGAGGGAGGATGGTGTGATCTGGATATGTGAATCCCCGTCTCTTTAATAGACGATTTACTCGCATGGCTAGGGTGGCAAATGTAAAAATGCCCTGGCTTCTCGCATTCGCTCGGCACGTGGAAGATAGCCATTATTAGGCGCAGAAGCCAAGGAGTGCAACATTTATGGGAAGCCGGACACTACTTAACAGGTACTCAGAATTTGGAGAAGAACCCGCCTTGCAATGCCGAAGACAATCTGCGCGCCGGACTCATCGTCATTGAAGCCCGGTTCGGGGGCTACTGAGGGAGTCCTGGATTAGGGGGTCCTCGGACAGCCGGACTATATCCTTTTGCCGGATTGTTGGACTATGAAGATACAAGATTGAAGACTTCGTCCCGTGTCCGGATGGGACTCTCCTTGGCGTGGAAGGCAAGCTTGACAATACGGATATGTAGATCTCCTCCCTTGTAACCGACTCTGTGTAACCCTAGCCCCCTCCGGTGTCTATATAAACCGGAGGGTTTAGTCCGTAGGACAATAACAATCATACCATAGGCTAGCTTCTAGGGTTTAGCCTCTCCGATCTCGTGGTAGATCAACTCTTGTAATACTCATATCATCAAGATCAATCAAGCAGGAAGTAGGGTATTACCTCCATCGAGAGGGCCCGAACCTGGGTAAACATCGTGTCCCCCGCCTCCTGTTACCATCCGCCTTAGATGCACAGTGCGGGACCCCCTACCCGAGATCCGCCAGTTTTGACACCGACAACGCTATGACCAGAAGAGTAAACAGTGGAGGGGGGCACCGCACACGGCTAAGAGAATATATGATGTGCTATGGGGTGCCCCACTACTGGAATCAGGAACTTTGCAGTCAGCCAGTTCTTTGCCGTCAGCTAGCTGATGGCAAAGAGGGTCTTTGCCATCAGCTTGAAGAAAACTGATGGCAAAGCAGTAGCTGACGGCAAAGAAAGTGTTTGCCATCAGCCCCATCTTTGCCGACTGCTAGCGGATGGCAAAGAGGCAGGGTGGGCCGCTAGCCAGGGGCAGCTAACGGCCACTTTCTTTGCCGTCCGCTAGCTGACAGCAAAGAAACTTTGCCGTCCGCTAGCAGACGGCAAAGAAAGTGGCCGTTCTAACGTCCGTTAGCTAGGCTCTTTGCCGTCAGCTAGCGGACGGCGAAGAGCTGCGCCCTATATGTAACAAAACGCCCTCGCGCCCTGCCCCTCTCTCTCCCTCCCCTCATCCCAAACCCCGCACCGCCGCCCTGCCCTCGCCGCACCCCTCGCTGCGCAACCCCGGGCCGCTTCCCCGCCCCGGCCGCCGCGTCGGGCCGCTCCGCCCCGCGGCGCCACTCTGAGGAGATGTCTCCTGACTACTTACGTGTGAAGCAGGGAGAAGACCGGGATAGTCGGCGGTGATGGCCACTTCCGTGTCGTCATAGCTCGCATGGTAAAACACCCCGTCCTCGAGCACCACGAATATATCCGGATCCTCTTCGAATCCGGGGTCAAGGTCCCGATTATGGCCCTTTGGTTGTGGGGCAGGGCTGTAAAGCCCCTCGGAGATCTTTCGCCAGTGCTGTTATAAATGGACGGATTAATATTCATTGAAAGTGGTTCAGGGAATGGAGTGAGTAGAGCATAAGGGTTGGAACTTACCCAGCTAGGAGGATTGTACATGGAAAATCCATCTCTGCGCTTGATACGAAGAAATTCCTCTTCCTCCCCTTTGAATAGTTCGGCCAATATTTTGGCCAGAGCGGCAGGGGTGTCCGGACCCTTCCGGCCGCAGCGGGAGGCGTCATCCTCCCCATTGTAGTGCCACATGGGAAGACCTCTGTATTGGAGTGGTTGAACCCCCCATACCATGGAAGTCGCCATTACCTCGATTATTGATAATCTGGACTGGGCGAGCGTCCTTATCTTGCTCAGGAGTTGACAAACTTCCGCAGTATCTTCTTCCTCGAGGCTCCGAGGGCGCCAGCTCTGGTGTTTTATCAAGGAAAAGCTTGTAAACTCAGGAAGGCCCCTCCGAACTGGGTCAGGCAGTGCGACGTCCTCAATATAGAACCATTTGGAATGCCACTCTTCGGATGCCTTCTTTGGTGTGCCGGACAGGTATCCGGTCCTGGCGATGCGCCATATTTCGGCTCTGCCCACTTCAAATATTGATCCCTTGTGGTTGCGCAGGACAAGACAGAATAGCTTTCTCCACAATCCAAAATGGGCCTCGCAACCCAAGAATAACTCGCAAAGAGCGACGTAGCCCACGATATGCAGGATGGAGGCAGGAGTGAAGTTGTGCAGTTGGAGGCCATAATACTCCAGAAGTCCTCGGAGGAATGGATGAATTGGAAATCCGACGCCTCTCAGCAAAAAGGGGACGAAGCACACTCGTTCCCCCGCAGATGGATTGGGGAAATTCTCCGCCTAGGCCCCGCCATTGAAGGAGGTTAACCCTGCCCGAACAGGGACCAGATCCGCGGGGGGGGGGGGGGGGAATCCCCGTGTTTGCAGCTTCACTAGATGACCGTGGGATACGGAACATTTCTCCCAATCGCCTTTTTATGGGATGCAGGGATGGGAGGAGCTTTGAGCGCTAGCCATGTTGGAGTGGTCTTTCCTAGCAAGCTCTGAGATTTTTTTGCGTGGTGCTGAACGGATCTGAGATCCAATCTGTTTAAATAGGCACTCCCCCTTACATGGTTGGGGTGTTATGTGTAATAACACCCTGACTTCTCGCATTCGCTCGACACGTGGAAGCTGAAGTTGTTGATACACAGAAGCCGAGGGGCATAACATTAAATGTAGTGCCGAATACATCTCTTTGAAAGTCATCGGAGGAAGAACCCGCCTTGCAATGCCGAAGGCAATCTGCGCGCTGGACACATCGTCATTGAAGCCTGGTTCGGGGGCTACTGAGGGAGTCCTGGATTAAGGGGTCCTCGGGCGTCCGACCTGTTATACATGGGCCGGACTAATGGGCTGTGAAGATATGAAGACCGAAGACTCTACCCGTGTCCGGATGGGACTCTCCTTGGCGTGGAAGGCAAGCTTGGCGACCAAATATGAAGATTCCTTTCTCTGTAACCGACTTTATGTAACTCTAGATCCCTCCGGTGTCTATATAAACCGGAGGGTTAGGCCAGTAGGGCCGAAGACTCATATTCATAGTTATACAGGCTAGACTTCTAGGGTTTTAGCCATTACGATCTCGTGGTAGATCAACTCTTGTAACACTCATATTCATCAAGATTAATCAAGTAGGAAGTAGGGTATTACCTCTGTAGAGAGGGCCCGAACCTGGGTAAACATTGTGTCCCCCGTCTCCTGTTACCATCGACCTTAGACGCACAGTTCGGGACCCCCTACCCGAGATCCGCCGGTTTTGACACCGACAGGATGTGCCTTATTTAGGCTTCAGTATGCGGACTTGAACTATTGTCCCATTTGCAAGTCATCCAGGTATGTTGTGGTAGACAACGGTATGGGTGAGAAGACGCAGACCAAAATCCCCGTTAATGTTCTTCGGTATATGCCAATCTTACCAAGACTTCAACGTCTTTTCATGGTCGAAGAGACGACAAGACAGATGACATGGCACAAAACGGGCAAAAGAACGCAACTAGATGCAGATGGGAAGCTGATGATGGTGCACACATCGGACGGTGAAGCATGTAAGAGCTTTGATGCATTACATGATGACAAAGCGGCAGATCCGAGGCATCCTAGAGTCGGCATCAGCACGGATGGGTTCAGTGTGTTTGGTCTGACGGCAGCCCAATACAGTTGTTGGCCCATATTTGTTTTTCCAATCAATCTTGTCGGTGTTCTGGGAACGGGGGTCCCCAGACTTGCCTGCCTGCGGCCCACGGCGTGGCTCCACAAGTGGGTCCGTACGACCCATCTTCACCAGCAAGCATGCAAGACCCTCGCGAGGCGGACGACACAAGACCTCCTCAGGAGAGGCCTCACCAGGCTGGCTCGTGAGGGGCAGAGAGATCAAGGCAAGGCAAACCTCGCGAGGATCCAGTGACGCAAGCCATGACGACCACACCAGGCGGCGGCGTGCAGTGTCCTTGTTTCCTATTTGGTCCTAAAGAGGCAAGCGCAGGCGTGGAGTCCCGAGGCATCAGGCAAAGATTTCCATATCGGTGCAACAAGACCAAGACCAGCAGGACGGCAGGACGGAGGTCACCGTGGAGCCCAAGACGGCGTCACCACCAGAGCCTTTGGCAGGCGAAGACCACCTTTAGTCAGGATAAGCTGTACTAGCTGTCCCCCTTCAAACTTGGCCGTTGTGGGATCCCTTCCCGCTCAATATTTGGGAAGAGGACCCGGGCCTCTATAAATAGAACTAGCCACCACCATAGGAAGCATCTCATCGGGGATCGGATCCATTCCATCCTATCACTCACCAGCACAAGAACACCTCACCTCAGGAGGCTGTTCTTCCCCTTGTACTGTTCATCCCCAGCCCAAGAGGCAATCCACCACACACACTGGAGTAGGGTATTACACCACATCGGTGGCCCGAACCAGTATAAATCTTGTGTCTCTGTGTTCTTTGGGTTCAGCGAGTTAGTCCGCTAGATCGTGGAGTGTGAGAGCTTGGGAGAGGAGAGATCTTCATGCGCACCCCAGTGTTCGAACCTTGAGGGTTTTGCCAGAACCCATGATCTGACATTTGGCGCGCCAGGTAGGGGGTGCGCCGGAGCCTCTCTTCCGCCAGCTGACCCACTGACGCTCCGCGGTTCCGATGTCCGGCGACCCAAGAGCCAACACCGACCGCTGGGCAGCTTGGCCAGCCCGGGCGGCGTTGTCCACCCAGGAAGACCTCAACCCCGTGCTGCAGGCGGAATGAGCGCCACCTAACACTATGGGGCGCGGGCGGCGCGGCCAGGCGCCGTCCACCCTTATTCCGCGATAGGCGCGAGCTGCTGCAAGGGCCGCAAGCCACGCTGCAGCGACGGCGCCGCACACCCAGCGGGAACAGGCGAACATGCGGGCTGCACTCACGGTGGCACAGGAGCTGCTGCGGTGCCGACTGATGGAGAGTGGCCGGGATGCACTGCTGGAACGCGTCGCAGAGCTACTGGACGCAGCGGCCACGGGAGCGCCGCCCTTCTCCTACCAGATCACTCCCCAGGCAGCGGCCGGATCCCACGGCGGGCCTCGCCGCGCCCGCGTGCCCCCAAGTGCGCCCGGGGGTCTCATCGACATCAACGCGACCCACGGTACCGGGCGCCCCCGCGCACCCGCACCACCCCCAATGGGTGCGGGCACGAGCGTTGTCGCACATGGCCCCAGCGGGGCACTACCCTACCATCCTCAGGACAGTGTGATGGGCCGGGCGACATGGAGCGTGGGGCACTTCGGCGAGGTCTTCGGGGCGACGGCCTCGGAGGCCTACATGCCCCACATGATGAACCAGGAGTACACGCCGGAAGATGACCCCAGATCGTTCCTCGAGCCAGGATGGGAAGAGGAGGCGCTAGGAGCTGAGACCTTCGAGGAGCTGCCCGAGAGCCCCGCCAACCACGCCGTCGACAACAGCTACAGGGTACCACTAATCTCCCAGGGGCAGGCTTACGCTAACCATGAATCGCAAGTGAATCAGGTCACAACGCCAGGTGACGGTTCCGACACGGCGGTATCCGTCCCACCAGGAGAAGCTCGCTGGGGGCTGCGTGGGAGGAGCCAGGAGCAAGGCCCCTCCCCGCGTCGCACGGAGCAAGGCGTTGCCCGGAGGTAGGCCCTCTGCCGGGGAGGCACCGGCGAGCCTTCCCTCGGCAGAGGACCCGTGGTCGCCGAGGGCGCCGCTGGCGTCCCCTTTGCCCCCTTTGGCACCGTCCTGGTTTCCATTGTCCCAACGATGGTAGAGAGTGGCGCAAGGCGGGCCCCTCGTCTGGTGATATGAAGTAAGGCTCACACCCGTGAAGGTCTCCGCTCGTGACACTCTCACGTAATAATGAGTGGGGCTGTACACGCCCCGGAGCCTCAGGAGTGCCGCCCTCGGGCCTCGGGGGCTCCCTCCCACGTCCTAGTGGCAGCACTTAGCTGCGCGCTGGTGAGAAGACTTGAAGACAAGAAGACTAGACTAGGCACCGGACGCGGCCATTTTCTTTTTACCTCTTTTCTGTAGCCCTGCTTTCTGGCTTTGGATTTAAGTTGGAGTTGAGTTTTCATTGATGCGTGCGGGGGTGCCTTTTCTCGTTCGTGCTATTTCTTGCGATCTGGTTCTTGCCTTATTTTGGAGCTCGCGCTTATTGCCTCCCCCTCACGAGCCCCTCGCGAGCGGGGCTGGGCATAACGCACGCACACCACACGCGAGTCGTGCCACGGCTGGCGCATGCCTCTCGCGAGACCCTCTTAGGTGGATCGGAAGGCTCCTCAGGGGCTCCTCAGGGACTCACAACCTCATGAGTCAGTTCGGAACCTGCCCAGGTTAAGGTAAATTACAACAGCAAGCTCGCCACGGAACTCGTGAGCTCATGAAGGCACATATTCGGCTTGGCCCAAAAGAATAAGGGCAGTAATCTGTTTACATGAGGGGCTCCCCCTCCCAAAATGCTCTTACAACCTCTGGGGCCGCGCCCGAGCTTTTGCGTGCAGGATAAACAGCAGGGAAACACGGGATCAATCGGACATGTCACTCGCCGCGTCCCCTGGGTCGCCTTCAGACGCATCGCTGGCCTCGTCGTCGCCGTCGCTGGCATCACCATCACCTTCGACGCCGCCGCCATCACCATCGTCGACCACGTCGCCTTCGTCTGCCGCGACCACCACTGTGTCGTCCTTGGAAGCGAAGGCCCTGACCAGCGCATCCACATTGTCTTCCACCCACCGTGCCAGGTCATCCCGGATGGCCTCCGGTACTGGGGCAATGGCGGCGTCAAAGTCGAAGTTGGGATAGGTATTCTGGAGATGGCTGAAGACATGGGAGAACACGCGCCCGAGCAGGCTGCGGCTCCTCTCTTCAACAAGCTGGCGAGCTCTCTTGGAACGGTTCTCCAGGCACGTCACCACTTCGGTGAAGAAGCGGAGGTGACTGGCGTAGTCATCCGCGTGGGGATGAGGGGCATTTTCATCGCAGATGTGTCCCAGCACAATTTTGGCCCTGTTCTTGAGGCCCTGGAGCATGGGGGCGTGCACGCTCCAGTGTCCGCCGCTGAAGCACTTCCTCCCTGTTCTGTCGCGCGATGGACTTGGTGTCGGCAACCCGCTACTGGAGAGGGAATAGCTTGGCGCGGGCGGAGGCTAGTTTAGCCTGCGCTGAGACCAGGGCGGCTGCGGCGGCCTCCTCACGCTGCTCCGCCTTAGCCAGCTTAGACTTGAGGGTAGCAGTCCCGCCCGCAGCCTCGGCTTCAACGCGCCTCAGCTTCAAGTCGTACCTGCCCACAAGATCTGCGCGAGCCTTGGCCCTGCGGCGGTCGACCTCCTCTTGGACCCGGGCCTCGCGGGCACCAACAGCATCCTTCGCTTGGGCGACTTGGCGCTCCCTCGTCTCCAACCGCTCAAGCTCAAGGCTGCGCTCCATAGCTTCTAGCACCAGCGCTTCCTCACGCTTCAGGATCTCTTCCTCCTCGGCAGGCGTCCCCCTCATCGATGCAAGGGCGGCTTGGCGCGCCTCCACCTGCTGCTCCAAGGAGGTGCTCCAAGCTTGGAGCTCCCACGAGCGTTTCTTTGCGATCTCGCGGCGGCGGTCAGCTTCCCGGGCTTCTTCCAAGGCTCGGGAGCAGGCCTCGCGCGAGGTCGCGAGGGATGCCTCGGCCTTCGCATTGTCAAGCTCGCGCTGGTGGCGCCCGAGGTTGATGGCCACCTTCAACTTGTGCTGCTCCTCCATCAGCCGAAGACCCTCGGCCACAAGGCGCGCGCCAACGTCCGCGAGTTCTTCACCGAGCCGGTTCATCGCGCCCATCGCATCCCGAAAGAGCTTGTGGCGGACGACACTCCACTCGTGCGCCGATCTAAGCACGCTGCCGACTCCGTCCTCCACCACGGGGGACGCGGACGGGGCCCGAAGCGGCTCGCCCCCTTTCAGCAGGGGCTGGGGGCTGGCGCCCGCTCGGCTGCCGGCCAAGCCTCGCGAGGGGCCCGGATGAGGGGAGACTCGCCGCTTGAAGAGGGTCCCAGGATCGAAGCCAACGAGCCGCCGTCCACGATCAGAGGAGGGGCCCTTGGCACACTGACCACGCTCCAAGCAAGGCCGCAATGGGGAGACGGTGAAGGCACAAGCTCAAGGCGCCCCGCTGGCAGGCTTGCTCCTCCGGCGGACCTTCGCGCCAGGGGCGGCGTGCAGGCTTGGGGCGCTCGAAGCTGGCGGGGGAGACGAAGCGAGGGGAGGATGCCCCTCGGGAGGCCCCGCGGCCTTGGCGGAAGGGATCCTGGGGAACCACCGTCAGGAAGGAAGCGGCGCACAAGGAATGACAGAGATAAGGTACTTACTCATCAATGGCGATGTACTTCCTCTGCTTCAACGGCCCGAAGGTGCCACTACTGCAGCTTGGGGATCCTTTCCTCTTGCGTAGCTCCTCAAAGTCCACGCAAAGCCGGCCGAAGTGTTGGATGTGGCGACCATCGCGGGGCGCAATTGGAGAAGCGCCCAAGGAGACCACCTCAGGAGCGCCAAGCTGGGGGAAGCGATCGGGCTCCGCCTCATGACGACCTTCCGAGGCCTCAGGAGCTCGACCTCAGGAGCAGCGGACTGCATCGCCCCTGCAGCTGCCGCCCCAGCGTGGGAACCACGGGTTCCCGAGGATGACGCCTTGGGAGCCTCAGGCAGCATCGGCACATCGGCACCCGCGCCCCTGGCCTCCGACGGTGCTTGCCTCCCAGCGTCCACTCTTGGGGCAAGATCGGGGCTAGTGGCAAGGAGAGGAACCACGATGATGGGGTTCTCACGGGGCCCCATGAGTCCGACTGGACACAGCCCCCACTCAACGAAGGAGGGCATCTTCTCCACGAATATCACCTTGTTCAAGCAGCGGTACAGAAGGCAACTCTTCCCTGGCATGTCGTCTGGCAACGGGACACCCGTCAGGACCTCAAGCACCATTCGCCGCGCCTCAAGGGGGAGCCCGGACTCCTGAAGTCTCATGTGGTCCTTGCTGTTGAGCAAGGCCCACATCGGTCGAGAATGGCACTGAAGCGGAGCGATTCGGCGCCGGACAAACTCCTTCACCACCATAGGCGCAGTCACGGCAAGGTCTTTCAGCCTCTTCAGCCTGAGCCAGACGGAGACAAGGTGCGAATCGGCGAGCCTTTGGTGGCACCAACTGGAGTTGGGAATGGCGGGCGCCGACGGAGAAGAGAGCAGGGGGCTGGGCACTCTGACATCAACAAATACTCACCGTGTCCGAAACTCGCTCGTGGATGGTGGAAGCTCGAAGTCAATCCCTGCGCCGGCCGTCACCGCCACGGCCTGAAAGCTCAGGCATCCCGAGCTCTGCCGGGGATCAATCAGGTGCAACGAGAAGAAGTGGCGGAGAAGGGCCACGGAAGGAGCAATGCCCACCATGGCCTCGCAAACAAAGGCGAAGAGGGCGAGAAGGGTCACGGATTGGGGATCAAGGTGCAGCATGTGGATCTGATAATGGGAAAGTGCTACCTCTTGAGCACTGCGTTGGTTTTTCCTTGAAGAGGAAAGGGTGATGCAGCAAAGTAGCGTAAGTATTTTTCTCAGTTTTTGAGAACCAAGGTATCAATCCAGTAGGAGGCTACGCGCGAGTCCCTCGTACCTACACAAACAAATAAATCCTCGCAACCAACGCGATAAGGGGTTGTCAATCCCTACACGGTCACTTACGAGAGTGAGATCTGATAGATATGATAAGATAATATTTTTGGTATTTTTATGATAAAGATGCAAAGTAAAATAAAAGCAACGGAAATAACTAAGTGTTGGAAGATTGATATGATAGAAGATAGACCCGGGGGCCATAGGTTTCACTAGTGGCTTCTCTCAAGAGCATAAGTATTTTATGGTGGGTGAACAAATTACCGTTGAGCAATTGACAGAATTGAGCATAGTTATGAGAATATCTAGGTATGATCATGTATATAGGCATCACGTCCGAAACAAGTAGAACTACAAAAAAAAGACACATCCGTGACATTTTGGGTCGAACGAATTTTTTTTGTCATACATATGACACTTCTATGACGATAATTGTGACAAAAACCGGTATCATCATAGATGTGGTGGGCTCCTACTTCTATGACAAAAAATCATGACAGAAAATGGGCTTTTCGTCCTGGGCGGGCCGGAGACGCAGCTGCATGACATTCTTTGGGCCGTCCATGACGGAAAAAACCGTGGTAGAAGCAAGGGCGAGGAAAATTTCGGGGAGTTCCCGGTTACGGTGGGAGGTCGGGGCCGAGCGATGCGCGTTTCTCTCGTACACGTACGCGCGTGTGTGCGAGGCGTTGGCTCTAACTGAACCCGAGCGAGGCGTTGGGCTCTAACTGAACCCGAGTGATTGCACTGCAGGCTACGCGTTACTGAACCCGAGCGATCGATCGATGGCTGTTAACTGAACCCGATCGAGCGATTCCTTCGCTACTGCTGCTAACTGAAGCCGATCGATGCTGCCTCTGGATGAACAGTGAGCGTTGCTGGGGGGTTTGGATGAACAGTTCCCGGTGGGGGTGGATGAACAGGACCCCGTGGTGTTGCCTCTGGATGAACAGGACCCCGATCGATCGAGCCGGTTGGGGCTGGATGAACAGGACCCCGTGGAGGGCAGGATGAACAGGACCACCCCGTGGAGGGCAGAATGAACAGTAGACGGTGGAGGGCTGGATGAACAGTAGCCCGTGGAGGGGTGGTTGAACAGGAGCCCGTGGAGAGGGCTGGTTGAACAGTAGCCGGTGGAGTAGCGCGTGGTGGAGGCTGGATGAACAGGAGCCCGTGGATGAACAGTCGCAGGTGGAGGCTGGAGGAGGTCGACGGTGGATGAACAGTAGCCCGTGGAGGCTGGAGGGGGTCGACGGTGGAGATGAACAGTGTCCCGTGGAGTCCCGTTTTGCGGTACGCCACACCCCTCCCGATGAACAGGACCCCCGTTTCGACCGTAGCGCTCCAACACAAGTCCGTTTCCTCCGTTTTGCGGTACGCCACACCCCTCCCGATCGACAGGACCCCCGTTTCGACCGTAGGAGGTCCGTTTCCTCCGTTTTGCGGTACGCCAGACCCCTCCCGATGAACAGGATCCCGTTTCAAACGTGGCCGGTCGAACACAAGGCCGTTTCCTCCGTTCTGCGGTACGCCAGGCCTCGTTTCCATCGGCTGTTCCGTCCAAGCCCTCTCGATGAACACGATGACGCATTCCGTTCCGACCCAGCTGGTTGGCACCCCATGAACACGACGACGACGCTGTATCTCCATTCCGACCCAGCCATGTACATGAGCCCTGGCCGTACGTATGCGCGAGTAGGCGTTCGGGACCCTGCCCGTATGTACGTACGTGGCCGTATTTTCTTTCTTGCACACTGGCCGCTGTACGTACGTGTACATGCTACGTGCGCGCCTCTACTACGACACGTGCGCGCCTCTACATCGACCAGTATGTACGTACACGTTCGCGACCAGAATGACAATGCTACGTACGCTTCGACCAGGTGGGTCCCGACTGTCAGGCACTTCCTTGCCTGCGAAGATGTAGCTGGTGGGTCCCAGCAGTCAGGGGGTCGAATCGTTTTTGTTTTGCCCGGACGCACTTCCTTGCGTGCGAAGATGTAGCTGGTGGGTCCCCGCAGTCAGGGGAAACGTTTTTTTCGCGAAATACGGTGGCCCGTCCGGTGGGTCCCCGCTGTCAGGTGGAGGAATAATTATTTTCCGCGTAATAAGGAGGCACTTCCTTGCTGCGGCTGTGGACCCAGCTGTCAGCCTCTCCATGTACAGTCCACGTCCGATGGAAGCCGTTCCTTGACCACGTTGACCACGCCGCGCCGAGAGCACCAGGGCGGTGGACGACGGCGAGGCCTAGGAAGGGGATGACGCGGAGCCGGGAAAGACGCGGCAGTGGAAGCCCGCGCGGAGAGGAGTACGAGGGTTCACTGGTTCGGCTGCGGTGTGAGGCTGCCGTCGCCGCAGGGCCTGGCCAGCGGTGGGAATAGTAGGGGCGGTGAGTTCTCCGCGGCAGCACAGCCGGCCACGGGAGGCAGGAGCATGCGGCACGACCGGCGCTGCTTTGGGCGGCTGGAGCAACAAGACCAGAGGTTGAAGAAGCACTACGGCCGTTGGATGGACATCATACGGTCACTGGAGCTAGAATCGTGCATATTGACTAAGTTGACAAAGCCCTCCGTCCCCGTCAACTTAGTAGGCCCACAAGTCAGCCTGCCACTATACTGGGTCCCAGCTAGCAGGGGGAGTATTCATTTTTTGTGCGTAATAAGGACGCACTTCCTTGCGTGCGAAGATATAGCTGGTGGGTCCGAGCTGTCAGCGGCGGTAACATTTTTTTCGCGAAATACAGAGGCCCTTTCGGTGGGTCCCAGATGTCAGGTGGAGGAATCATTATTTTGCGCGTAATAAGGAGGCATTTCCTTGCGTGCGGCCGTGGACCCAGCTGTCAGCCTCTCCACGTACAGTCCACTTCAGATGCATGTCGGTCGTTGACCACGTTGACCAGGCCGCGCCGGGAGCACCAGGGCGGTGGACGACGGCGAGGCCTAGGAAGGGAACGACACGGAGGCAGGGAAGACTCGGCAGTTGTTTCCCACGCGGAGGGGAGTACGACTATACGAGGGTTTACTGGTTCGTCTGCCGTCGCCGGAGAATAACAACAGGTGTGGGTGAGTAGAGGGATGGCTAGGCCAGCGATGGGAGTACGGTGGGGCGGTGAAGCCTGCGCGGCAGCACAGCCGGCCGCGGGGAGGAGGGAGCAGGCAGTCCCGCCGGCGCTTGTTTGAGCGGCTGGAGCAGGAAGAGCAGAGATTGAAGAAGCACGACGGCCGTTGGATGGACATCCAACAGTCACTGCTTGTGCGTCAACCTTTTTTTAGGAAAGCCTCAAATCTGTGGAAAACAGCATACAACCCATCTGCCATTATTTCTAATAATTTACAGCCCATTTGCTAATTCTGAAGGTTTTTTTGGAGCCCATATTCTTTTTGTTAGCATTACAGCCCATATTGTGGCCACGGTTAAAAAATTATACGAAATGTTGCATATTTCGGTGCGGTCCGAACTGTTTTTAATCCCGAAATTTCGAGTCACATTCAAACTGATTTTAAAAATAAATGTATATCAATATAAAATCCAACAAATTGTCCACGCATAAAAATTAATGCAATTTAAAATCTTGAAATGAAAAAAAGAAATTTGAAAGTAATTGCCGGTTTGATGTGTTTTAAAAATGTACAGCCCATTTCTCATTACTGATAGGCCATTTTCTCGTCCAGCCGAATGAAGCTCTCCTCGTCTTGAAAGATTTGCAGCCCAATAGGCCTGACAAAGCGACTTACTTGGCAAATCACAAAAAAACTGGGCTAGCCATTTTCAGAAAGAAAAAAAACTACTGGGCTGGTCTGTGGTAAACATAAAAGAGAAGGCTGTCTAGACATGCCAGAGTGCCCCGCACAGCCCAGTTGACACCCTGCTTCCGTCTCAAAAACAAATTAGATAAATGCCACAACAAATATGGCGATTCATAAAAATGCCACTGCAATTTCCAAACTTTGAAAAATGCCACTGCAATTTTTGCAAACTTTGGAAAACGCCACTGCAATTTGCAAACTTTGAAAAACGCCACTCCAGACTTCGAAAAATGCCACTGGGGATGGCATGAAATGGCATTTTTCAAAGTTTGGAAATTGCAATGGCATTTCTTAGAAACACCAGATTTGGAGTGGCATTTATCAAATTAACCCAAAACAAAAATAACTGGGCGAGCTGCTGGGTCCCTGATGTCAGCCGCTCGTTGTGCAACTCTCTCGTTTATTGACTACGTTGACAATGGCATGGGACCCAGATGTCAGAAATCCATTACGAGGAGCCATTTTTTTATTGGATTGAAATAAGGAGGCACTTTGCTTGCGTACTGCCATGACCTTGGCGGGTCCCTGCTGTCATCCTCTCCACGTACAATCATCTCCTGGTTGTGTACGTGTTAACTTGGTAGGCCCACAAGTCAGCCTCTAAACCCGTGGAGGACAAATACAACCCATTTAAAAAAATAACATCCCATTCCATATGTTCAAACGGAAAGTTCAACATTCAGAGCAAAGTAACAAGTCTGATCCACATATAGAGTACTGAACTTCCACGTTGACAACCATCATAGCCAAGTTAACTATCTACTTCCAATAATACTCTAGTAGCGTACAAGTACTAACTTACTCTTAGCTAACTAGACGATGCCGGCCGCCATCTGCGGTACACGCTAAACGCCGGCACCGGCGTCCTCCGCCTCACCTCGGACTTGCCAGAGGTGCGATAGGGCGCGTTGCTCGCGCGCGTTGGCCCTTTCCATGCCGGCGTGGTCCATCGAAGCTTCGGCTTCTCGCGACTCAGAGCGTCGGTGCGCTGCTGCTCCATGTCCCGCTGGCGGCGCAAATCGGCGATACGCTGCTCATCCGCCAAGCGGCTGCGCTCCAACAACTCCCGCTCCTCCGCCAGGCGGTCGCGCTCTAACAAGTCCTCGATCTCCGCATTGCCATCTAAAGACCGATAGAATGCCTCCTCCCTCCGTCTGCCTTCCGGTGAAAAACCGAACACTAGTTCCGGCGGTGACCGCCTTCGGCCACGCCTATCGCGGACGGGCGGGGGCATGGCGGACGAGGCGAGAGCGAGGATAAGTGGCGAGCAACGTCGGGCCGGTGGGGGCTTACGAGGATAGGGCGAGTTGGGTCACGGTGCCACCATAGAAGGCCGAGAAACAGTACTTATAAGCGGAAGGTAGCGCGACGGTCATCGGAATTCAATGCATAATGAAGCAGGCATGGCTTAGCACGCCAGCTTGCCGTGGAAAACTAGAGAAACTGAAATTCTGACTGTGCTGTCCCGTCCCGTCCGTGCTGGGTCGCACGCCGGCCTTACGGTCAAACGAGTGCACTCGAATCATCTCCCTCCTTGTCAATAATGATTCCACGGATTTAAAAGGCCCACAACAATTAAAGCGCATCTTTTTTCGCATCAGTTAGCTGCCTTAATTACGGCCGGCTGCATGCGGGCACTCAAAATCGCTCGCAGCCAGTACGCGGAGCAGCATGCAACGAGTCGCAGCCGAGGGCATTAATTGATGAACTTTACCTGGGAGATAAGGCATTTGCGAACGTTTTTGCTAGCAGTTTCTTCAGATTCGCATGGCATTTTCTTCAGAGCAGCTTGTCAGTTTCTTCAGAGGTAGGCATTTCTATTCAAAAAACTGCCACTTCGGATCTTGCGTCGCAACTAAAACAGCCAGGAGCGCATTAGTAGGCTAGCTAGTGATCGATCGGTAACTTGTAAACACTGAGCGAACAGATATAAGGAACTGTTAATGCATCTCAATGATTCACAGATCATATACAAATATGTAGCTCCAAAAGCAAAGATCAGCCACAACTAAAACCAACTAGTACGATTCCCATACATAAGATCAACATGTTAATGCATCTCAATGATTCACAGATCATATACAAATATGTAGCTCCAAAAGCAAAGATCTAGAAAAAACATATGTTCTTCCTACTAACATGGATGCTTCTCTTGGCCAACATTCAGTACAGACTGAATGACAAATTTGTTTGTGAAGTCTACAATTCCTCTTGCAAACGTAAGTGGTTTCACCAACAGCTGGAACCATGGGAATGAACCACACATGATGGAGGAACATCCACTGCAATATGATTTGGTCTTCTCTTGATCACACGGCGAGACTATTTTCGGAATACAAACTTTAACTTAGGCAAAATGATGCCCATTGTATAATCAGACCAAAGCAATGAAGCACCTAGTGTTGGCCAATAAATAGTACAGTACTACTTTTCTGCAGTCCATGAAGTGACTATCCAATCTTTCTGTGTCTATTTTCAAATGGCACTGCATGCAGTGACTATACTATTCTCTTGTGCAGTTCAACCAAAATTGCGGTCACTTTGTGTGTTTGCTAAATAGCAACGGGCAGACATCTCTGTCTGCACAAATATCAAGCAGCTAGTAAACATATACCCCACCTTGTATTTTCGGTTTAAACATGTCTCTTCCGCTTAGATCTGTCATGTTTTGCACTGGACAATTTGATACAGTCATGTTTTGCCCTGGACAATTTCATACTGAATTGATTTGCTTGTTCAGAGCAGAAATATAGCGCCTATTCTTCATCAGACCAAGGATATCCATGTTCGCAGTGATGGAAGAGGTGAAATCGATACAACCGAAATTGAGCATCCAGTCATTGAATCATGTCCTGCACCTCCAATGTAGGTCCACCCTGCCAATAAATTCACATGCAAACCACTAGTATTACTATCTAATGACAGTACAAAAAGAGTAGCAAGATAGTAGCAAACCATGTACCTTCTTAATGAACAGCTCATAGTGCCACCAATTGGATATAAAGGTTTGGGAGAAAACATGCTCCTAATGTTGAACCAGTTGGACTTTTTGTGCAGTTCCACTAAACTCGAGCATCCCTGTTTGCATAGATATTGAAAGTGTGATTACTATAAAAGTGGCACTAGTTGAAGCATAGACTCACAAATATAAGCATTCCAATTTCTTAATGGGAAAAGGTAGCAAGACTGTTTCTAACCACCTTTTTGAAGGAATAAATAAGGCAACAGAGGCTGATGTCAGAAAGGCATATATAGTTCTTTCTGAAAGAATGATCGATTCCTGACCTTTCCTCTTCTTTTAAGCATATTTTGTGCAGTTCAACTAAAATAAAATGCCATCACCGCCTTGACAATTCAGTGACACTGTACAAAAGGAAATGACTTAACATTACATCATGATGTCAGGTATGTAGTCGACAGGCATTAGAGACAAACTTACAGACCTCCTCCGATAACATAATGAACATTAATTTTAACAAAGGTGTGACTAGCTTTACCGGGATAATTTGAGTGAACTCTACACCCTCTGTTCCTTAATATAAGAGGTTTTTGCGGTTCAGTTTAAAGTACCCAAACGTCTACTAGTATTTAGAAAAACAGGTAGTAGTTTTCTTGAGCACATATCTGGGAAAGCTTGCCACCCTTTATTTATGTCCATACGCTAATGCAACACCATTCGAAATTTCGAATACTACAAATATACACTAATCCAGTGGCTAGTGCAACAGTAGAGTAGTTATTTTATTACAGGGTACAGTACAATGGTTTTACTGAACAGATTTCAATAAACTCTGGCACTGGAAGATTTCTATAAGAATTAACAATACAAAATGTAAAGGTAACACGTTTCAGCATTGGTATACTAGCTGTGCATGAGCATTAAACCAAATACAAAAGTCTGAAGGTAACTAGCATTATTAACTAATGACAGTATAAAAGAATTGCAAACCATGTACCTCCAAGGTAAATATCATTTCGAACTCGGGGGGACCTTAAAAATTGCTATCCCAATCTTGATAATCGATCAAACATAAAAACTTGATCGAACGAATCAAGAGAACAGCCGGAGGAGGAGGTGCCCACTCTTAACCTTTCCTCTTGTCTTCATAATTTTTTGTGCAGTTTAACCAAAATAAAATGACATCAGCGCCTTGGCATTTTGGTGACACTGTACAAAAAATTAACTTATCTCATGAAAGTGAGGTATGTAATCTATAAGCATTAACAGTGCAAAAATCTGAAGGTAGTAACAAGTTTCATCGTTGGTATACTGGCTGTGCAACATCATTAGAATGCCTTAGTTGAAAAATCTTTAATACATCCACAATCAACAGCTAACCCTGAAATAATCCAGTGACATTAAATGGCATTGCTTAAATTTATCGGTGGCATTAGACTGAGTGCGGCATTAGTTAAATGTGGCATCACTTTAGCAGTAGCATTGCTTGACTTGACTGCTGGCGTTATACTAACAGCAAAAAAGTTAGACTAAGAGCATGCGAGGCCCATTCGGACAGTGGGCGCACCAGTACGATGTACCTCCACGGACGCATAGAGTGGTGAGGGAGGTATGGTTGCCCAGAGCAACAAATATCCAGGCAGCATATGTGGATTACGTCCCATTTTTGTTATGTTTAGCCACCTTTTTCCTATGTGAGGACAACAAACCGATCGACCTGGTCATTCTCTATTGCGTTGTCATGCCTTTCTACCCTTCTTCAACCAAGAGACACGAGACTCGTTCCTTAGCTACTGATTTTCCCCTTCTCAACCTAGATGCGGGTTCGATGCCTACTCTCTTGGACAGTACAGTCTCCCTTCCTTTCCTTATTCAACCCAGACATGGATTAGTCTGCATGAAGTAGGGTTTCCTTTAATAGTGCAAATTAAGGTTTTCGTCTGCGTGACCAGCAGAGCAGAGGATAGCAAATTGGGAAGATGGTGGAGTGGAAAAAGATCCACATGCAGCGACATGGCAGATGGGGCAATAGAACAAGGGTATGGTTCGAAAAGAGGTAGCATACCTGAGGGTCGGCGGGAAGTGGCTTCGCTCGTGGTCATCGTCCTCCACACGCACTACGACAGCGAGCTTGGGGACGGAGGCCATCCCGCGCGGGCGCTAGGTCTGAGAGGACGGCCTTGTCGTCAGTGCGTGACCTCGCTCGCCGACGACGAGTGCGTCAACACTGCACGTCCTTTTCTTCCCCGGCGGATCTGTGACCACCGGTGAGGAGGGAGAGAGAGGCCGTCTTTTTTAGATCTGGAGAGAGGGTGATAGTGTGAGAAGCAAGTGGGCAGCCCTTAGCAAGAAAGCTCTGAAGCTCCAGCCTATATATCTTTTTTATACTACTAGTACTAGAGGTGGAGTAGTGGTAGAGTAGTTTATATTTTCTCTGCAAACAGTACCAGTTAGTCGTGCTTCAAAACTGAACGGCACGCCATTAAAAAATAAAGTCGAGAAATAATGCGGCACCTCGGGCCAACGCGGCCAGATCGCATTTTGCACGAGAAATTACACACGATGTTTCGTTGACATGTGGTCCCGTTCCAACATGTCAGTGAGACGACGGCGAGTCCTTTTGTACAATTTCCGAAAGGACGTGTAGGCCGGGGCGCCTCTTCGTGTACCGTGGCAAACTGGCAACCGTCCACCGACTCTTCGCCTTTCCCTCTCGATTTGGAACTGCTGTCGCACGCTCTTCCTCCCTCCTCCATTTGCCTTCACCCTTCCTTCTGCCATTGTTCGATCGTCTTCTCCATGGAGGGAACAAGCCGGAAACGACCCCGTTATTCTTGCCCCGATCTGAAAGATGACGTGGTGGGGGAACTCATTGATCGGTGCGACGTCATCACCTCGGCTAGCATGGCAGGTTCGTTCAAGCCCATTCTCGACTCAACTAATAACATCATTACAAGGAACCCAAGGGTCCAGGAGCGGTTTGATCTCCCTTATCTTCTTCGCTATAAGCCTGTTCGCATGGGCGCGGACGACGGAGGCCTCGCCTTGTGCAAGTTGATGCCGCTTGATAATGATACGTGTGATGTCAAGATGCCATCGCTTAAGGGTAAGTCCTGGGCTGGCACAAATGGAGATTGGGTTGTTTATATTGGGTACAATTGCGAGTGGGAACTTGTGAATGTGTACACTCGTCAGCGGATTCCACTTCCAAAAATCTCCGAGTGCCCTGAGGTTGAGCACACAGATGATCTACGTACGTTCAAATACGATCATGGTGACTGTCGTCTACTGAAGATAGCAATTTGTCGAGTTCCCAACCGCTCTTGGAATTACAAGAACTATCAAGTTGTTGCTATCTTCGACAAGCTTGTTGCCGTCCTTCGTGGTTCGACTGGATGGATATTGCTCAAAAATCAGTTTCTATACACGGATGTGTACTGTGATGCAATTGAATACGAGGATCTTGTGTTTGCTGCCACCACTCGTGGCACTGTTTTTGCATGGGATCCTCGTAGTTTCGGTACGTTTGTCTTCCACCGTAATTATAATTGTTTCATCCACATGCATGCGGGTTAGCAAGTTTCCCTTTACTAATTAACCTTCTTCTTGTGTTTCCAAGGTCCTGTGAACATTCCACCACCTATACTTGAAAAATTTATAAGCAAGGGGGAGATGACGATGGTGATGATCACGAGCATGAGGAGGAGCAGAACTTATATACTCAGTGGCGCCTGGCAACTAATTCCGATGGATCACCTCTTCTTGTCTGTATACAGTGCACTCAGACTGTTACTACTGAGGAAGCAGGTGTTGTCTCCCATGGTCGCCCTCTCCTGACCTATTCCAACACCCGTTGCATGGTATTCAGGACGGATACTAGTGTGCTAGCGCAAACACCTTCTCCCTGGTTCAGTATTGATAGTCTTGGAACAAACTCGCTCTTCCTTGGACCAAACTATCCAATGATGGTGAAAGGCGATCCAGCTGCTGTTGACACAACGTTACTACCATTTATGAGAAGCAACTGTATCTATACCTCGGACATTTCGGTGGTTCCCTACCCTGGTCCTGATATATGCCGCTTCAGCCTGGATGATCAGTCCTGCGTTGCTCTCGATATTGACAATAGCTGGCCCTTCCCAGAGCACCTATGGTTCAAAGCAAGCGTTTCCAACGCCGAGGATTGGTTGAGTTGAAGTTCATTTCATTGCTTGTTATTTGTTGTGTGATGAAAACTTTAGTATTTGCTAGAATGTTTTGTTGGAAATAATCTATAATCCAACATGTATCCTCGTTGTCGTTGTGTGTTGATGACTTGTTGTATTTAATGAATGGTACATTTCAGTTGCGAATGCATGTCATAGACTCAATTTATGAATGGTTTTCGAGTCACTTCTTGGAGTGTGAGTACCGTAGTAGTATAGCCAGCATCCGGTTAGTATATGAAGTTGCCACATCACATAGAGCCAACCTAATATTGGAGTATGCTAGCCCTCCACCGGCGCGCCGCTTCAAATGGCGGAGGAAGTGAGAGGTCGCGTCACCTTGTGTCCAGATCTGAGATGCCACGTGTACCAGATGAATGACTCCAAGTTCGACCACCGTGATGTTAGGTGCGAGCCCAGGAACACTGTTGGAGAGACCCCCCTCATAATTTTCCTACATTGGTCGTTTGATTCATAGGATAGAATGCTATAGGATTTTTTTCCTATGTAATCATCTTTTAATTGGCAATCTAGCATCCACTCCAACTTTTGTTTCACTTCCTTTGTTCCTACGAAGAGAGTACTTGCTCTAAATGATGTGCCGCTGCAAGAGCCGCCTATATTTATTAACCATGCTCTAAAAAGGTGGACCAGCTTTGGCTATAGTAGTACTGTACTAGGTTAGTAGGTGACCTTGCGCTTGGCTCTTCTCCTCTTCCGGAAGTCGAACAATAATGATGGTACTACAGTAGTACTTCTGGCAATCTGACACCAAATGAACTGCTGCACGTCCACCGCTTGTAAGCAAAAGTTTCTCCTCGTGCTGCGAGCCACCGCGCACGCGTTGGCGAGGGAGAAGGCGTAGTAAGCAAGCTTCTCGTCGTTCTGCGAGTTGACGGGACACATCAAAGTTATTTATTAGTACTCTTGGAGTAAACTCGCTCTTGGAGTAAACTCGCTCTTCCTTGGACAAAACTATCCAATGATGGTGAAAGCCGATCCAGCTGCTGTTGACACAACGTTACTACCATTTATGAGAAGCAACTGTATCTATACGTCGGACATTTCGGTGGTTACCTACCCTGGTCGTGATATAGTAGGCCGCTTCAGCCTAGATGATCAGTCCTGCGTTGGCCTCGAGATTTACAATAGCTGGCCCTTCCCAGAGAATCACTTGTGGTTCAAAGCAAGCGTTTCCAACGCCGAGGATTGGTTGAGTTGAAGTTCATTTCATTGCTTGTTATTTGTTGTGTGATGAAAACTTTAGTATTTATAATCTATCCTCGTTGTTGTTGTGGGTTGATGACCTGTTCTATGTAATAAAATGATATGCCTGTGATAAACTTACTAAATTTATGAATGGCTATCGAGTCGCTTCTCTGAGTGGGTGCTGCGACGAGGCAAAAAAATATTTTCCGAATACATAATTGTACGTGCATTGCAACAGGTTATCGGATGAGGCCAATCAACAATAGTACACTATTTGTACTAGCTTCACATGCTGCACTATCTCTACGTCTACGTACGTAATACAACAATTTTTAAACTTGAGACCAGCCACCCATCCTCACAAAGAACACTTTTTAACCTAGCACAGACTCCAGGAAATTTGGCCACAGTGTGAGGTGGGCCATATGTTAATGTGTTCGCTGTACGTAACCAGCACCTCGAATCCTCGATACTACTACTATAAGTAGTACTAGGAGTAGTAGGGTGGCATGGGCCAGAACAAGCATTCACGTCCAGGAGTACGGCACACACCACCAGCACGACTTCCATCTGACACCATATTTCTTGGAGTCCGTGCTACAGCAATCTCTTCAACCTAGTCGTTTCTCTAACTCAGCCATCGCGCGGCGGGCGAGGTGGGGGTTTGCCGATAGTCGGTTTCCTCAACTGCGGTCCCACTTGTAAGGCCAACTCCAACGCACGACCCCAAACGGACCTCTGTTTTGCCCGGATTCTGTCCGTTTGGGTAGGGCAATGGGGTCGTGTCCGGGCCATTTCTCGGATGCGGTGGTCGTGCGCCGAACGCGCGACCGCATCCCGGCCGCGTACATTTTTCTTTGCAAACACATATCTTTTTTTCATCATTGATTTTTTGGTACATGGAAATACATCACCAAAATTTTGACTAGAAAAGCAAGACCAAAGAAAACAAGAACCACAAGAATACATTTTAGAAGATATCCAACTTCCATAACTGCTCCTGTAAGTTGGATTAGTGCCTTCTCGATGCATTCATTGTTGATCTGCGGAGGCTCGATCTTGCGTGCTTCTTTCTTCTTCGAGTGTAAAGAAGTAGACGTGTCTAGCCTCTATTCTATCAACAAGTGCACTAGTCTCATCTCTAGCCTCTATGCTAGCTAAAAGTGCTAGAACATCTACTAAATTGTGCTCTATCAATATATCATTGTACTCTTCTTCCCAATACCAAAACTTGCATCCATTCTACACAATAAAATTTTAAGTTAGCACAACTAGTCTAATCCGAGAGCACAACCGAAGATTTGGTCGAGTTCTTCCTCCTTTTGCCGACACGTGGGACATCCAGCATCCAGGTCGTGTCATGCAAGAAAATAGAGTGGTAGGTGAAGCCACGTGATGTGCATCTTGGGTTAAACTGTAAATAGAATCTTACTACTCTTGAGTAACTCCAAAAGCGGCCACCGAAGATCTTTATTGGATTTGTTTTTCATCACCAGCACGTCGAGGTGAAAGATGTGCAGGTTCAGTGGGTCCTCTTGCGTTTTCACTGACATGTGGGACCGCATATGAGCAAACAGACGATGGGCTCCGCGCGTCTGCTGGCTGGCTGAGAAGAGAGATAGAGGAGGGCCGAGCACGGACTCCAGGAAATTTGTTCTACGTACTCGATATAGTGGAGTAACCAGCACCTCGATATAGTGGGGTGGCATGGGCCATAACTAGCATTCATGTCTAGCAGTACGGCACACGCCACCCACACGAGTCCCATCCGACACCAATTTTCTTGGAGTCCGTGCTAGCTACAGCCATCTCTTCTCCCTCCTGTTTTCTCAGCCATCGCGCGGTGGGCGGGGTGGGGGTTTGCCGATAGTCGGTTTGCTCAACTGCGGTCCCACTTGTAAGTGAAAATGCAACACAGCACGCATTCCCCCTTGAGCGGCGTGCCGGACAAACCGTGTGGGGGTGCGACGCGAACACGGCAGGCTTTTCCTTTTGAACTTGTAACTTGTAAAATTTGGTTCTGCTCCATGGGGCGACCGATAGATAGAAATAACGATTTTCCCTAGAGTAATGAGAAGTTTGGTTCTGGCACGGTTCATGCATGGAGTACGTAGGAAAATTATGAAGTTGATGCGAAAGGTAAGATAATTACTAGTAGTACCATATACTACTACATGGATTTGACGGAAAGATAAAGATACATACGGATCCATCAACGACATCCTCACGCCCTAGTGCACCGGGTCACCAACCGACGTGTGAGGAGCAGCGGCGTTGGCGGCAAGCTCAACGTGCTTCTAAACAATGCCGTCCAAGGTTGCCCTGCGGTCCAAGAAGGCCAGCGTCCTATCGTCCTCCTCTTGCATGTAGTAGTCCTTGTGGACGATTTGCGCGTAGACGTGGGTGATTATGTCGATGGTGTCTTGCTGCGCCAGGCGCTGCGCGGCGAGCGCGACCTCGAGGTGGACATTCTCCGGCGCGACGGCGGGCAGTCGCAGGGCCACCAGTGCGTCGAAGAGGTTGTCACCATAGAGGCTGTTGAGGGTGGCAGGCATCGCAGAGCCTGGGCGCGTGGGCTGGAGGCGTACGTCAAGGTCGTCCGCGAGCTTCTTGACGACGGTGAACTTGTCGAGGAAGCCGACGAGGACCTCGTCGAACAAGGAGACGAAGCTGTCGTCCAAGCGGCCCCTCGCCCTGGCGGCCTCAAGCACTACCTGGAGACATTCCTCGGTGCCAGGATGCAGGCCGGCGTCGTGGACCATCTGGCACAGCCGGCTGATGCTCGCGCTCATCGCCTCCATGGGTCTAGCTTCTAGTCAACTGATCTTGCGATTGGAGTGATCACTCTTGCCCTTAGGTGCGTAGGTGCGTAGGATTTCGTAGATTGGACTGGCGGGAGCCTTTATATGAGAAGTGCAGACTGCGTTGAATTCACGTGCGTGTTGGCCATCTACTCCTCGCCCCTCTACTGCACCTGCCTTTGGCTGTATGACAGGTTGGCCAGCCACCCGTTGGACCCACGTGTCATACACCCAAAGGCAGGTGCAGTAAGTCAATGAAGCTGCGTCCCCCTCCGTGCCCGTGCATGCTTTCAATGACTTGAGACTACCAAACATCACATGCGGTGGTTAGTTCATTGCATGTAATCCTATTAAGTAGCAAAAAGACATTAAGTTACCTCGCCGATAGGAATAAAACAATACACCATGTATTTATTTACAGAGGGAGTATAGCCAGCATCCGGTTAGTATATGAAGTTGCCACATCACATAGAGCCAACCTAATATTGGAGTATGCTAGCCCTCCACCGGCGCGCCGCTTCAAATGGCGGAGGAAGTGAGAGGTCGCGTCACCTTGTGTCCAGATCTGAGATGCCACGTGTACCAGATGAATGACTCCAAGTTCGACCACCGTGATGCTAGGTGCGAGCCAAGGAACACTGTTGGAGAGACCCCCCTCATAATTTTCCTACATTGTCGACGACGAGGTGCCTATGGTGACTTCGTAAATTTCAAGATGATAGTGCCGTGCGTGTGTGCGTTCATAGGGGTGAGTGTATGCGCGTGTATATGAGCGCTTGCGTCTGTACTGTGTAAAAAACGTAAATGCGTGTCAAAAAGAGACTAGTCAGTATACTCAATATTGTGCACCTCGGAGAGGAAAACGATAGAACTAGTACGTATTTATTTACGGTGCAGATTCACTCATTTTGCTCCATATGTACTCCGTCTCGGTGTAGTCTAGTCACTTGTTGAAATCTCTAGAAGGGCAAATACTCCTTTCTGGTTTACAGGGCTATACTAGCAAGTAGTTGTACGTACTAGTACAATAGTGGGCTCACATAGCAATTTTGTCTCATGCAAGAGCCTGGCTATATGCGTGCTCCAATGTTCGCAACTGCAACGTTCGGTTTGCGCTTGGCTCTTCGCCTCTTCGAGAAGACGAACAATGATGTTACTACTACTGCTTCTACAGTGTCGAATCCACTGCTGCATGTCCGTCCACCGCGAGCGGGACGGATAGCTTGTTGTAGAAGTACTACTAAGCAAAAGCCTGTCCTCGTTTGCGAGCAACCGCGCGCATGGGTGAGGGAGAAGGCGTGTAGTAAAATCAAGCTTCTCCTCGTTGTACGAGTTGACGCGACACATCATAGCACTGGCCCCACATGCTTGCCTCTAAACTTGGCTGAAAGACCCGCAGTGTACAATATATTTGCTGCAACCTCTAACATTTACCCACCACAAATTAAAATATATGTGGCCGTATGCATCGTTCTGATGCAGAGGCCGGGGAGTCCCCCCTTTTCGAAAAAAAACAAATTAAAATATATATTCCTGTCTTGACCAGATGAGCGTGCAAACTACAATCACCAGGGTGTCAGGTAGGGCCAGAAGACTATTTTAATTTTTTTTAAAACTTCGAGACGGCCACATAGCATGGAGCCGACCCCAACGATTTTAAGCTTACAGGCACGGTACACGCTATCCTAGACTACTCTACACATGAAACTGCCACACGAGCGTCCGGGCTGCGCTTGGCTCTTCGCCTCTTCGGGAAGTCGAACAATGATGGAGTACTACTGCACTGGAGGAGTACTACAGTACGCTTCTGGCCATCTGACACCGATTGAACTGCTGCATGTCCACCGCGTGCGGGAGGGAGAGCGTGTAGCGAAAGCTTCTCCTAGTCTTGCCAGCCACCACGCTCATGGGCGAGGGAGGGACGCTCCTGCCTTTGCGTGTATGACAGGTGGGCCCGACAGGTGTGTGGCCAACCTGTCATACAGCCAAAGGCAGGTGCAGTTAAGTCCGCGAGGGAGAGGATAATCAAACTTCTCGTTGATGTACGAGTTGACGCGACACATCAAAGCACTGCACTCGATATATTTCAATAATTTGCGTTTACCGATGCATTAATTACAACGCATGCATGCATGCCGTGACTCTCCTTTTGATACTTGCATGTGTTGATTTAATGCACCTTGAAGTAGTATAAAATATGTGACGGTAAAGCTTTGTAATACCCCGGCCCAAGTCGAGAGATGGTTGTGCACGAGGAGGGCGAGATCATGCAGACCGAACAGGACCCGACGATGGAGCTCTCTAAGGTCTCGATGGACCTCACCGTGCTCCACTGCCCCTTGTGCCTCCGCCCCTTGAATTGTGGTTTCTCAACGAGTTGTGCTGAACTTCTTGTGAATTGTGGTGGTTTTCAGTAATGAAAATCGGAAGGGGCAAGCCCTTCTTTGATCAAAAAAAATTAATCGTCCTTATATATTCATCAGTCTTGCTATAAGTCGCAGTAGATGCTATATAGGTCCGTCGGATCTTACATCAAGATCCGTGCTTTCAGATTTTCTTTTTTCTCTCTTAAATCTCAGTCGAGTGAGACATAGCCACGCCATTAAACAGAGGCTCGGGCGCCATTAATGGAGACCTTGGGAGAGAGGTGGACGGCAGATGGAGGTCAAAGGGCTCTCCTCCCGATAAGCACGCGCAGGGGTCTGATCGCACGCCTCTCGTACTCAAATAGCTACCCTGCACGGCGCCTCCTAGCTAATAAAAAATGGGGACGCGTGGCGGCACGTAAATGGTACTAGTAAGTAGAACGCCCACGGTTTCAATAATACTTGTGTTTCCGATTGTAACGTGACAGCACTTGTTCCAAAATGACTTTGTTGATTGTTAATGTGTGCGCCTTCGCAAATCGGACTGCAAATTTACCACAGCATGTTGGTGCCATGTCATGGCACCAAGCCAAGTTTCATTATTTTCATGCGTGTTTTGGATTTACAGGAATTAAAAAACTAAGTTTCTCAATGTTTCCAACCCAGCCACGACGCCCAGAATTTTGAATTTCATTCCCATTTCTTGCATGGAACCTAGAAATTTACCCGAGGACACACATGTGATTTTTCAACCAACTTTGGTGCACTGGAACATGTGCTTGTATTTCAAATTTGAATTATGCACACAAAGGTGACACGTTCCCTCCCAGAACCACGAGCCTTCTTGAGAGAAGCTCCGATTTGCAAGAAGCTTATACCAAAATTTGTTCCTATTCGGCCAATTTTTTTACCACGGCATGGTACTACCATGACATGACACCATGCCAAGTTTCATGATTTTAAAACCAAGTTTCTCAATGTTCTCGACCGAGCCACGATGCCCAGATGTTTGAATTTTATTCTCATTTTTTGCATGGGACCTACTCCCTCCTTCCATCTATATAGGGCCTAATGTGTTTTTCAAGACAGCCTTTGACTATTGACAAGATTAATAGCACATGAGATGTATACTATGAAAATTATATTATTGGAAGCTCCTTTGACATACAAATTTGAAGGTATGCTTTGTGTAAGTTGCATGTCATATATTATTGCTCTAACGTTTGGTCAAAGTTAGCCTCGAAAAACGCATTAGGACCTATATAGATGGAAGGAGGGAGTAGAAATTCACCCGAGGACACAAATGTGATTTTTCAACCAACTTTGGTGCACGGGAGCATGTGCTTGTAGTTCAAATTTGAATTATGCACATTAAATGACCAAAAACTCAATTAATGTGTAAATAAGGCCAAACGAAGCCGGAATAATTCCAAAATTTAACAGGGCACTCATGTAGTTCTATGTTGCCTTTGTAAATAAACTCAAGGGGGACAACGTATATCGTTTCGCACTCAAAGGTGGCACGTTCCCTCTCAGAACCACGAGCCTTCTTGAGAGAAGCTTCGGTTTGCAAGAAGCTTATACCAAAATCTGTTCCTATTCGGCCAATTTTTTTACCACAACATGGTAGTACCATGACATGACATCCATGCCAAGTTTCATGATTTTCAGACGTGTTTTGGATTTACAAGAATTTTAAAACCAAGTTTCTCAATGTTCTCGGCCGAGCCACGATGCCCAGATGTTTTAATTTTATTCTCATTTCTTGCATGGGACCTAGAAATTCACCCGAGGACACAAATGTGATTTTTCAACCAACTTTGGTGCACGAGAGCATGTGCTTGTAGTTCAAATTTGACTTATGCACATTAAATGACCAGAAACTCAATTAATGTATAAAAAACGACAAACGAACCCGGAATAATTCCAAAATTTAACAGGGCACTAATGTAGTTCTATGTTGCCTTTGTTAAGAAACTCAAGGGGGGGCAGCGTATATCGTTTCACACTCAAAGGTGGCACGTTCCCTCTTAGAACCACGAGCTTCCAAATCGGCCCAATTTTTTACCACAACATGTTAGTGCCATGACATGACACCATGCCAAGTTTCATGATTTCCAGGCGAGTTTTGGATTTACATGAATTTAAAATCAAAGTTTCTCGATGTTCTCGGCCGAGTCATGACGCCCAGATGTTTGAATTTCATTCTCATTTCTTCCATGGGACCTAGAAATTCAACCAAGGACACACATGTGATTTTTCAACCCACTTTGGTGCACCGGAGCATGTGCATGCAATTCATATTTAGATTATGCACATTAAAAGTCCAGAAACTCAATTAATATTTTAGTCATTTTTTGTGTTCTAAAATGCCTGCCGGCTCGCGGAAGGACGTGTTGCCGGCACACGCGCGGATTCAATGAAGGCAGGCGGGGCAGTCTTAAGCTGGTTGCACGCGGCGAGGAGGCGTGCTCAGCCGGGCCTGCAGCGAGTGCGGCCCTCTTGGCCGGCGCGCCGGTTCAATGCCTGCGCTATGAGAGGTCGCGTCCGTGTCAGAGCAATCACTCCCTCCAGTCCTTTTTTGTTTGGGTATAACAAAATCTCGTTTTCCATTCACATTTTACAAGTAAAATTCGTGGACAAACTTTGACCCAAAGTACGATGGGGACTAGTAAACCAGAATGGAGGTAGTAGTTTTTTTAATCAAAGAAGGGTTTCCCCTTCCGATTTTCATTACTGAAAACCAGCATCTAAATCTAAACCATAGTATTTGCCCTAGAACTACCAGGTTCAACATCTCGCAACATAAACCCATACAACCTCCATCGCAAAAAAAACCATACAACCATACGCCAAGGAGGTACGTAGTACTATGAATTCCATTTTCGCTCCATACCAATCGTTCTAAAAACTACTTACTACTTATAACGCGCCATTGAAAATCGGAACTCTTAACCCCGCTAAAAAACGATATTTTAAACGTGGCTACTCGATCTGTGGCAACTGGCGAGCCACCGCGCTCCAAGTCGTTCACCTGTGGTCCCGAGTCCCGACCATCAACTCCTACGGATCAAATTATCACGCGAGCTGACTATTCCTACAAAGGTGCTCCACCACGTACCCGGTACCCGCGAATGCAGCAATCGTGCACCTAGGGTTTTAGGGTTTATTTGTTAACGTCGCCTTTACGTAACACTCATGTGTGCGAGACAGCGAGAGGCCGACTGCGTGCGTGCGCCTCTTCTCTTCGTATATGTACTCCACCGTTTGTCTGGTGTCCAAAAAATTATAATAACTACTAGCAATGTGCCAATGCGTTGCCACACGATCAAAGTAGATTAATACATATTCACCGATTTGATAGAAAAAAAGTCTAGTTTTGAAATACGTATATCACTAAAAATATGTTATGTTTCACTCAAAATATATTCCTTTGGCGGTTTTGATGAGATAAGGGAGGAATGTTGTTGGTTTCAAGATTCGAGAAGTGGTATATGTCTAATTTCTACTCTTACTAGCAAGATGCCCGTGCGTTGCACGGAACATCAAGATCTTGTGGGAGAAAAGGATGAACGAGGGAAGGCCTTATCTGCAAATGTGGTGAAGAGTGCGGGTAAATTGCCATATTTTCCTTCCTATCCGTCAGATATAAATCGGACGACCTACATTGCAGGATGGCAGGCCCACCATCATCACCAACTCTATTTTTTATCCCTACTCTTATAAAAAGCATTGTCGGTGATGATCGTGTGCCTGCCATCCTGCAATATAGGCCGTCCGATCTATATCTGACGGATAGGAAGGAAACTATGGCAATTTTGCAAAAAGATACCCACACCCCTCTCCACATTTGCAAATAAGGCCTTCCCTCGTTCATCCTTTTCCCCCACAAGATAAACTACTCATACAAATGCATCTTGATGTTCCGTGCAACGCATGGGCATCTTGCTAGTTGTTGCAAAAAGCCCATGTGTGTGTGAGAGAGAGGGAGAGTGGAGGAGGACGGAGTGCATGTGTGACAAAGACACAAGGAGTGTGTGTGCGATAGGTATCAGCTTAAAATGAGGCGATAGTGTGTGTGTGCACGATCGAGAGGGCGTGTCTCAAGAAGGGAAGAAAAATCTACATAGATACAAGGAGCGGGAGAGAGACATGTATGCGATGGTGGAAGCACGAGTGTGCGGGTGTATAAACCTATCTAGAGGCTAGCTAGTCGATAAATGTTTGTGAGAGAAATACGAGTCGGGGTGCGAAAGCGAGAGTTTTGTGTGTGTGAGAGAGAGACGGTAGTCGGGAAGGGGAGTGGAAGCAGGAGTTGTGTGTGTGTGTCTGTGAGAGAGAGAGAGGAGACGGTAGTCGGGGTTGTCTGATCGGTAAACAAATGAATAATGTCAGTCTGGGATGGAGACGAAAAGGAGACCGCAACAAATGTTGTGTCTACAGGAGAGAGAGAGAGAGTAATTTTAGTGGTATGAGTCATATGTAGAGACATATAGGGTGTGTGAGAGAATCCCATAGAGAGAAAGACAAAGTGAAAGACGAGTGGAGACTGTGTGTGTGGCGGTGAAAAAGAAAGCTTAGGTACCGAGTGATACCAGAGAACAGTAGAGACGTGAGAGATAATGAAAACCGTGTAATGTATAATGATAGGGAGAGTGTGACACTTCTCAAGGGAGACGTCGAGAGACCATGTTTGCGAGGATAGGAGAAACATGAAGTGAGCGTGCGGGTGAGCTGGAGAAAAGAGAGTGATAGCTACCTGAAGGAGCATGCATGCGAGAGAGATGGGCGTGAAAGGAGTGAACAAAAAAGGGATTCAAATATTTGAATTCGAGATGATGATACATGTAATCCATACTCGAACCAAAATTGATCTATCAAACATGCATACTCATATGAATTCACGCACATCTATGTTATTTAATATGTAGATATTACTGATCCATACATTTTAGTAGAACATAATTTGGTTAAATTTTTTCGAATTCAACCTTAAGATTTCGAGATCGTTGTATTTGTAAATCATATTATACATATAAAGGAGCAGAATTCTTTGTTGTGCTTTTGAAAGTATATATAAAAAATGATGTATATAGAATGTAATTCCAATTGAAAATGGATCCCGCCCGAAAAAAATAGAATACAAACGGGATTCGAATTGAGTTGGCACGGTAAACGTGCACTCTGCAAAATTTGAACGAAGCGGGGAAAGTCGCAGTAACCGCCCGAAACCAAAATCTGCGAGATGGAAATCACTACTGCCTATCCCTGCCACGCAAAGCCTATCTGCTGGATTTCTATAGGTTTCGATAGGGGTAGGTTTGTAATTTCACCCAAACGTGACGTAACCGCCTCTCACCCGGATTCATACACGGTGGGCGCCAAAACACAGTGTGTCCTCGGCCGAAATCGACTCCCTCCCCGATTCATATTCATACACGGTGGGCGCCAAAAACAAACTCTCGTCGGCAAATATTCGGTGTATGCGAGATTACCGTCCTATCCCCAACCGACTAATGTTGCTGTGATGTAGTAGAAATTTGAAACGGGGGCTAAGTTTGTAAATTTCCTCGCATTTGAGACAAGCGCGCCCTGAATACATGGTTCCCCCTTCCTCTCTACCTCCCTTTTCCCCATTCGTACTCCGTGGGCGCCAAAACACCCTCTCCACCCCACCCTCCTCCGTCCGCCGCCGTCCGCCACCCCATCCACCGCCGTCCTCCTCCACCATGCCGGAGCTGATACCCCGACGCCGCCGTCCATTACAAGAGATCGACCTCTCTCATCCACGGCTTCGGACCGGGATCCTTGCATCCCGTCCTCTCGCTTCATCCCCGCCGTCGTCCACCTTGCCGGCGCCGCTCCTACGACCGTCTCGTCCACCGCGCCCCGCCGCCACCGTCTACCCTCCTAGATCTGCTTCCACGCCGCCGACAGCCATCGCTACCGCAGCACCGTCAAATTCTCAGCAGATGCGTACACGGCGCCGCACCAGAGGCGGTACTCTTTCGTATCTGCTCAACTTATTTATCGCAGCAAGAAAATAGATCGCCACTGCTTTACTCTGATTTCTTGTCTTGGTTGCGAAGTTGCCTTTGTCCGGTTTGCACCTTCAGATCCGCCATGGCACGCTCAACACTATACTCCCAATGCTTATGGTTTTCCCCTTTTATATTCCACACTAGTTAAATCACAGTAGACTAAATTTCAAAATTGGGTCAGTCGATTTTTCAGAGCTCGCCGGAGTTCGCCGGTGCGATCGAAGGGGCTCGGGTGGTTGTGGGGCCTCGCCGAACGAAGAAAACTCGACGCGGGTGGGGGTTGGGGCGGGGGTGGGGGTGGGGTGGCGGAGGAACACAGGCGGTGGGGGCCGGTGGTCCGGCCGGCGGCCCGTGCGGTGTTCTGTATGGGAAGAATCAGAGACGAGGAAGAAGAAGGGTTAGGAGACGTAGGATCTTCATCCAACCGCCTGAAATGGTCGAGAGACAGCTGGGAGTTGCATTCTTAATGCGCTCTGGTTCATCATGTGTGGGCACTGCGCAACCAACATTTTATTATCCAAAATCTGCTTGCTCTTCTTTACCATGTTCCTCTTCCGTTCTTCTTTAATATGTACTCTCTCCGTTCCTAAATACAAGTCTTTGTATAGATTCCACCATGGACTACATATGGAGCAAAATGAGTGAATCTACACTCTAAAATGTATCTGGATACATCTGTATGTGATCCATAGTGGAAATCTCTACCAAGACTTATATTTTGGAACGGAGGGAGTATGATAGTAGTACAGTATGTTCCTTGTACTGAAGATGAGCAGGGACATTTGCAGTGTAGAGGTCTATACGGTCGGTTGTGATGGACACTTTGAGCCTCTTTGATTCGTAGGATCTTGTAAACATAGGAATAGGATTTGTAGTGGCCTGCCCACTTGAATCCTATAAGAACAGCAAGGAAATGCGGGGAGTTGTGTCGCCTTTGAGAGTTACACTGATAGTAACAGTACCGCACCTTCACTTGAAGAGAGCTGGTATCCGAAGCCTTTCTAGCCGTACCGGCAATACTAGCACATATATTGCAGCAAGTTCCACTTTGCTGATTTTACTCTGATGCTTAAGGTTTTCCCATTATATCTACACTATGATCTGTGTAGCTGCTTTGTGTCGCGCTAGCAGCAGTCCACTCTTGGAGCTAAACACTGCAATGACTTACAAAATTGGCACCAAGGCATTGAGTGCCATTCTGGATGCAATGAAACTCATACGCTCCCCACCTGTTGATTCTTGTTCAGAATATGATCCTAATGACTATTCTAACCTCGAGGAGTCAAAGGAAGATGGCCTGTCCTGTTCACCCATCAAGGTGCCTTTTCTAATTTGGCAATGTTTTATTGATTGCGGGTATCTTGCATATGTTGTCTTGCATTTCTTCTACTTTGTTGCACTGCCATCTGCTTAGTTTACTCATCATATATGTCGAGATGCCATGCCCATCCATTATCAATACATATTCCATCTGTCATCATACCATGTTTTTCCACTCAAATGCTGTTCTTGTGCATCAGACATCAAAAAGGAAGAGGGTGATTGCCGAACCTGAAGGAGCACTAGCAAAGTCCTTGAAAAACGTGGTGGTGCCGGAGAAATCAGACAGCACCCCACTTATATTGGCTGTACAACCAGTGACACAAAACGTAGGACCGACTCCAGCAGACTGTACCCATACTTCACTGGCCACACCACTAGCCCCACCACACAGGACCTGCACTCCAGCAAAAGGTATACCGATTTCATTTGCCATAGCACCAGCTGTACCACAGAAAAATCCCACTCCAGCAAAAAGTACAGCAAGTCCACCGGCCGAAGACCTATCCCAACTGCAGAGACGGCCAATTCCTGCAGATTGGAACCCCATTCCATTTATTCCCAGTTTAAAAGACAATGCTTTCAATGTTGTTAGGGACTACGTGCATATATTCCCATCATGGGAAGACTATTGTGAAGACAAACACCATTTTCACATCTTCCTGTCCAACTTACGTGTAAGTGCTATTATTCATGGTTATTATTTTCCTGTTTTCTGCTGATTGAACACATCAATGATTTACATTACATTGTTGTAACTAGGCGAGGGTCAATCTGGATAGTCATGACGAGCAAAGCTTGCTTGTGCTTTTCAAGGAAGCATTGCAGCAGTATCGGTGTTACCTGAGGAAATCACACTTTGATGGCAAGTCTATAAACGAATTTCCGGTGAAGTCTCCTGTGCTAAATTTAGAAGACATTGAATGGAAAAACCTTGTTATGCACTGGTCTCGTTCCCAAGATGAGGTACTGTCTATGAAATCACATCACAATTTGAACTTCTACTTTTCCGCATGTGCCTTTTTGCAGGAAATCTGCTCGAAGAAGAATTCCGGTTTGACAAGAACGACAGGATATCGTAAATATGCTGCCCGCTGCTTTGCTCTTGTTAGTACATGTTGTCCTGTATCACTGTACTTTCATACATACCTGGTTCATTATGTGACAGCAGTATGCATGATAGCTTGCTTATCAATTGTTCGCTCCAAATTATCTGATATGTATGAATGGTTACATTAGTGTAGAATATATCCAATGCCAATGTTTTTTTAGCTCTGCATTGTTCTTGTAAGTACATGCTATCCTTTATCAGTGTACTTATAATGACAGGTAGTTGTTCATGTACCATCACTCTGCAGCTTATTTTCCTTTGCCCTCCATTTTCTACACATCAGATCTATATTTACTCTTACCATAAGGTTGGTACTGAAGAAGTTTAGCTGTGCATTGCTCTTGGCTGTACATTTTTCCTGTATCGCTGCACTTACATTTATAGCTACTTGGTTATGTAGCATCACTCTTCATCTTATCTTAAATATTCTCCATTTTTTCATGTATTATCACATCTATATTTACTCTTAACAAAATGTAGAATAAAGGCAATGCTTTTGAAGAAGATTCTATGGTAAACTTCTTGAATTGCCCCCCATCAGCATGGACAAGGCCTTTATAGAGCCTGTCTTCACCAATAATGTAAGTTTGTCCATCTCAAGCCTTCAAACTTTGTTGTATATATTTGGTTAGGCATGACTGCAACAGCTGTTTATTTTTGGTGTTTGCATCAAATTGCTTGTTTAAAGTTTATTATGTAGTTCATAAACAAAAGTTTGTCCTTTCTCAATTTAAGTTTTCAGTTGTATAGCCAAGTTCCTTCTTCATACCATGTAAATTAAACTATACAGAGCAAGTGATCTTCTTTTGCACTGCATGTATGCTTCTGTTCTTCATCCGTAATCCAGTGGTGTGGTGAACCTACCCACTACAGCACAATGTCATATTCTGCAATGTCTTAACTATGAACAATGTCATATCATTCTACTATTATTTAAACCGTCTCTTTAGTTGCCAATCTGAAATGGTATAAATTGACAGCACACTAACCATTGATACTTATGAGTTCTTGATCTGTAATCCAGTGGCGTCGTGAAGCTGCCAACTCCTTCACAATGTCATTTCCTGCCATGTCTTGACCTGAACAATACCATATTGTGTTAATGCAATTTTAAACTGTGTCACTTTATTCGTCAGTAAGAAATGTGATGAATTGTCAGCACTGATACTTTTATGTGCAAAACCTGTCATCTGTCCGCTTGTTTATCTTTCAGAGTGAGGAAGATATAAGTGTTGAACAAGCGCAGTCTCATCATCTTGCTCAGCTGCTTGCGCTGCAGCTCCCCAGCAGGGCAAACCTTTCTTGAACTCTATTGAAGTGCTGTCGGTTTTGTATATTATTTTGTCGGCATATTTATTTGCACTGGTGGCGATCTTTGATGCCCAGTGTATGTAATCTACTGTCTGCTTGTGCTTTATTATCATAGTGGCGAACTTTGATGCCCAGTGGATGTAATATGCCGTAATTTCTTTATTGTATATTCTAGGATTTTTCTTATTCACGATGTTGCAGTTATTTTACTGTATATATATCCTGTCTTCGCAGTAAACCGGCCAAACCATAAAATTACGGTACATAATCGGGCCGTCATGCAATCACGATGTAGGTTGGGCCTGAAACGTGCCGAACAGCTCACGGGCCGGCAACAGCCCGAAATGAACCCCGACCCATGATTGTGCGAATCAAATCACGGGCTTTTAACAGGCCAAAATTGTCTCGGTCCTTGTTTGGCCCAATCAGATATCAGCTGCGAGCAGGCCGGATGCAAACCGGGCCGTAGTTAGGCCCAACTATATGACGGGCTTTTAACAGGCCGAAATTAATATAGGGCCGAAATGTTAAACGGGCCCTTAACAGGCCAAAACTAATATCAGGCCGAATTACTAAGTGGGCCTTTAGCAAGTGGGCCCAAAAGCATAGTGTCCAGTTGACGGGCCGAATCTGATATGGGCCATAATTGAGCCCAAAGCCTCTTAAAGGGCCGGACCTGTTCTGGGCCGTAATTCGGCCCAGAACGTGGTAGGCTTTTAACGGGCCAGATCTCATATGGGCCACTATTAGGCCCGGAGCGTGGCAGGCCATTAATGGAACGGATCAAATATGGGCCGGCATTTGGCCCAAAACATGGCAGCCAGTTAATGGGCCGGCCTACTAGGGTCCTCAAAATCTTGTGGGCCTACAGCTGGGCCGGCCCATTAATGTCGGTGAAATCTCGTGGGCCTTTAGCTGGGCCGGCCCATTATGATCCGCAAGAATCTTGTGGGCCTTTACCTGGGCCGGCCCATTATGGCACAAAAAAATCTTGTGGGCCTTTAGCTGGGCCGGCCCATTATGGTCCGCAAAATCTCGTGGGCCTTTAGCTGGGCCGGCCCATTATGGTCCGCAAAATCTTGTGGGCCTTCAGTTGGGCCGACCCATTTAAACTTGATGGGCCGGTCCACGTGTCAACATATCATAGGCGCGTCTCGCCCATTGGATGAGTGACACCTGTGCCAACGTGGACCTGACACGTGTCTCCTCCAGCCAATGATGATTTTACATGTGGAAAATCCCCATTGGTTGGGGCTGTTAACGGGTTATCGGATCCAAAACCCGACCTGATAGCTTAATGGCGTTCCGTTACGGTGGATGCCACGTGTCGGTCACCCTTGATGAAAGCACTTCTGTGACGCGCGATTTATCGTCATGGAAGTGGAAACTTCCGTGATGATAATTTTGGTAATGTCATGGAACACTTCTACGACAGCACATGTATGACTATCTTGATTCTATCATAAATTTGTCATGGATGTACATGCATGACAAAAAACGCGACCTACTGTGACAAACACGTATCATCACAGAAGTGTATTTTTTGTAGTGTAGACCGACTCCTGCCTGCATCTACTACTATTACTCCACACATCGACTGCTATCCAGCATGCATCTAGACTATTAAGTTCATAAGAACAGAGTAATGCTTTAAGCAAGATGACATGATGTAGAGGGATAAATTCATGCAATATGATAAAAACCCCATCTTGTTATCCTCGATGGCAACAATACAATACGTGCCTTGCTGCCCCTACTGTCACTGGGAAAGGACACCGCAAGATTGAACCCAAAGCTAAGCACTTCTCCCATTGCAAGAAAGATCAATCTTGTAGGCCAAACCAAACTGATAATTCGAAGAGACTTGCAAAGATAACCAATCATACATAAAAGAATTCAGAAGATTCAAATATTGTTCATAGATAAACTTGATCATAAACCCACAATTCATCGGTCTCAACAAACACACCGCAAAAGAAGATTACATCGAATAGATCTCCACAAGAGAGGGGGAGAACATTGTATTGAGATCCAAAAAGAGAGAAGAAGCCATCTAGCTAATAACTATGGACCCGAAGGTCTGAGGTAAACTACTCACACTTCATCGGAGAGGCTATGGTGTTGATGTAGAAGCCCTCCGTGATCGATGCCCCCTCCGGCGGAGCTCCGGAACAGGCCCCAAGATGGGATCTCGTGGGTACAGAAGGT